>NC_092156.1:38349288-38649288 GCF_045791955.1 Oncorhynchus clarkii lewisi
CAAAAGAGGGCCATCGCATAAAATATCAAGGACTTGGAAGTCAAGGACTTGGAATTATAAGGTTCTTTCTTCAAAATGTATAGTTCTGACATATGGAGTATTTTTCAAGTCCCAGATCTCAGAACTGTTTTGTGATGTCTTACTCTTTCATGACTAAATAAGTACATGACTTTACATGCATTTAATGAAGATTAACAATGCAAAAACCTCTAAAACAGGCCTTACAAGGATTTTCAAAATGTACTATTTTCTGCTCCCTCTTCCAACACCTTTCCACGGTTCTTTACACGTAATATCCACAGACATAAACCATCTGTATGTTCTCAAATAGAATCAGCAAAGATTTAGCAAAAGAACATGATCTTACCTTTAAAAATTGCGGAGTGACTAATCGTACAGTGGCAACAAGGCAGACCTGCTCTTCCAACGATGACGGCAGGGTTCTTGGTAATGTCAAATCAAACCCGTTACAAGAAGATGTAGGCACTGTGAGTCAGAAACAACAGAAACAACAGTCACTCTAAATATCTCACCAGAGGACGGATGTAGGAATAGCAAATATGAATGAACAACTACAATCCATTAGGTGTATTACAACAGTATATTATTGACACTGAGTGACAACCATCAACCCCACACAGGTATATCTGTTACAAGAGGATGTAGGCGCTGTGTGTTTTCTGGCCACATCAGTGTGTGCTGGGTTTTTTGTCCTTGCCCCTTTAATCACACACTAATTGGAGAAAGGAAAATCAGCAGGACTGTGGCCCCTGAGGACTGGAGTAGTGATCTCCAGCTAAGAGCCGAGGGTAATGGCAAATCAGACTAAAAAATCTATGATTGGCTGTATGGGGTTATTCTACGAGTGCCAAATATCTTTACATAATCTTTCCATCTCAACACACACTCTGGTGACTTTACTATGGCATTATGCTATTCAAATGACTGGAAGTCCCGCACTTTAAAGAGTATGGAAATACCCAACAATACGGAGAGTCATTTCAGAAGAGAGGGAAACATTTCCTCATACGTCTAATTTTCCAGTCAATTAGCCTGATATTTGAATAGTGATCCACAATGAGATATGCAGTTCTGAAACGGTTTAAAAACCTGTTTGATTGTCTGCCTGCTTTATGTCTTGAGTAAGTTTTCATGACATAATCATGGCACCAATCTTCATTCCAAACTTAATAGAATGCAGAGGTTGGCCTTATTAATATAACTACATAGTTAGGTGTCTTTTTATTCGTTTGTAGCTCAGTCAGTAGCTAAAGATGAAATGGCACATAAAATAGAGATGATAATCAATAGTTCTGGCTGCTGACAGGGAAAGTCACTTCTGTTGTTATGCGAATATGTCAAGGAGACTAAGATTTGGGAACTAAAACATTGCAAAGTGTTACACAACATTCCAATGTCAAGTGAGCTGGAGGTAGAAAAACAGAAACACTCACCATTGTTATGAAACTTCAAATCTCCGACAAATTTAACATACTCATATGTAGGCGGTTCTTTTGGGTGGCTGTTTCCTCTGGCTAAATGACAGCAGAACTCAATGTGTGTCTTACCTGGAAAAAAGAGCAGATGGGAGTTAGCTGGAGTGTCTTCAACAAAACATAATGCTCGTCGTAAAGAAAAATAAATTGAGATTTTTTTTACTGCCAAAGCAAATAACCCATTACCAGGTTATATTTATATATCTTCTATAGGCTCTTCCTTTCTTAGATAATATATATATATATATATATATATATATATATATATATATATATATATATATATAGTGTAAGTATGTGGACATCCCTTCAAATGAGTGGATTCGACTATTTCAGCCACACCCGTTGCTGACAGCTGTATAAAATCGAGCACATAGCCATGCAATCTCCATAGACAAACATTTGAAGTAGAATGGCCTTACTGAAGATCTCAGTGACCTTCAACATGGCATCGTCATAGGACACCACCTTTCCAACAAGTCAGTTTATCAGATTTCTGCTCTGCTAGAGCTGCTAGAGTCAACTGTAAGTGCTGTTATTGGGAAGTGGAAACGTCAAGGAGCAACAACGGCTCAGCCACTAAGTGGTAAGCCACACAAGCTCACAGAACGGGACCGCCGAGTGCTGAAGTGCATAGAAATCGTCTGTCCTCGGTTGCAACACTCACTTCCGTGTTCCAAACTGCCTCTGGAAGCAACGTCAGCCCAATAATTGTTTGTCGGGAGCTTCATTAAATGGATTTCCATGGCCGCGCTGCCACGCACAAGCCTAATATCACCATGTGCAATGCCAAGCGTGGGCTGGAGTGGTGTAAAGCTCGCAACTAATGGACTCTGGAGCAGTGGAAATGTGTTTTCTGGCGTGATGAATCACGCTTCACGATCTGGCGGATGTATCTGGGTTTGGCAGATAATAGGAGAACACTACCTGCCCCAATGCATAGTGCCAACTGTAAAGTTTGGTGGAGGAGGAATAATGATCTGGGGCTGTGTTTCATGGTTCGGTTGAAGGGAAATCTTAATGCTACAGCATACAATGACATTCTAGACGATTATGTGCTTCTAACTTTGTTTGGGGAAGGGCCTTTCCTGTTACAGCATGACAATTCCCCTGTGCACAAAGTGAGGTCCATACAGAAATGGTTTGTCGAGATCGGTGTGGAAGAACTTGACTGGCCTGCACAGAGCTCTGACCTCAACCCCATCGAAAACCTTTGGGATGAATTGGAATGTGAGCCAGGCCTAATCACCCAACATCAATGCCTAACCTCAATAATGCCCCTGTTGGCTGAACGGAAGCAAGTCCCCGCAGCAATGTTCCAACATCTAGAGGAAAGCCTTCCCTATATTAATGCCCCTGAGTTTGGAATGAGATGTTCGACAAGCAGATGTCCACATACTTTTGGTCATGTAGTGTATATCTTCTTGTAGTCTTCATAGTGCAATATGATAAACTCTGTTTTGAAATTGTTTTTATATTTTGTGTGAGTGCAATGGATGAATCTCTGACAGAGCCGGTGAATCTCAGGGAAAAGAATGATGGTGATTATTTTTGCCATTACAACTGCTGCTCCTCACAACCGCTGACAGCTCAGACATTTTGGCCTTTCTCCCATGGCTGGAAATCACACAGCTCCCGGTGAATGGCATTCAACCCAACATAGTGTGCTTCAGTTGTCATAGGACGGCTCAGCAGTGTTGTTCCTACAGCTGAGGTTTTACTTGGCAGGGGAACGAGACCAGCGGGGGAGAGGACGAGAGGGAGTATGTATGTGACTGTGCCATCAACACACTCTTACAAACTGAGCACTGATGATGTTCCAAATACTCTTCATCCAGACACATGGTCACAGTCATGTCATTTTCTAGCGAGTGCATGGCTCCTCTTTTTTTCTAGCGAGTGCATGGCTCTTTAAATGGGTTACCTTGGGTCAAGAGAATGCTTCCACTGACTTGTCAAAGCACTAGCTCAGATGTACTGAACACACCGAGGAGACTCACTGTCACTGTATACAATTTTTATTAAGCCTCCAAACCCAATGTGTTGCTGCTAGACTGAAAATAAAGCATGGCCCTGTGCCATTCTAACAGAGAGAGAAAGAGAGATCTGTGGAGAATGATACATTTGGGATTTAAAGTGCAGAAGAAAAAAAAATCCCTATCAAACCAAGACTGATATCATCCCTCCATTGTTACATATATACGTGGATTCAAAGAGAAGTAAAATGCTTCCTCTGTGGAACTGTAAGCTCCAACTCAAGTATCGGAGTTCACTTATCCAAGAGTAGTTAGAAGTACCCGACATAATGTATGTATTAGTGATGATCCCTCAACTCAGAGCAACACACATTACCATAGCAATTGTCAACAGAATGATAACAGCACATTAATCAAAAGAAAATTGCAGACTTCCTAAGCATTCCGTGTGCTAAGCATGAGAAGCAGTAATTAATTTGCATTTTATTGCATGACATAAGTATTTGATACATCAGAAAAGCAGAACTTAATATTTGGTACAGAAAGTCATTAATTTGCATGACATAAGTATTTGATCACCTACCAACCAGCAAGAATTCCTGCTCTCACAGACCTGTTAGTTTTTCTTTAAGAGGCCCTCCTGTTCTCCACTCATTACCTGTATTAACTGCACCTGTTTGAACTCGTTACCTGTATAAAAGACACCTGTCTACACACTCAATCAAACAGACTCCAACCTCTCCACAAAGGCCAAGACAAGAGAGCTGTGTAAGGACATCAGGGGTCAAATTGTAGACCTGCACAAGGCTGGGATGAGCTACAGGACAATAGGCAAGTAGCTTGGTGAGAAGGCAACAACTGTTGGCACAATTATTAGAAAATGGAAGAAGTTCAAGGTGACGGTCAATCACCCTCGGTCTGGGGCTCCATGAAAGATCTCACCTCGTGGGGCATCAATAATCATGAGGAAGGTGAGGGATCAGCCCAGAACTACACGGCAGGACCTGGTCAATGACCTGAAGAGAGCTGGGACCACCGTCTCAAAGAAAACCATTAGTAACACACTACACCGTCATGGATTAAAATCCTGCAGCGCACAAAAGGTCCCCCTGCTCAAGCCAGCGCATGTCCAGGCCCGTCTGAAGTTTGCCAATGACCATCTGGATGATCCAGAGGAGGAATGGGAGAAGGTCATGTGGTCTGATGAGACAAAAATAGAGCTTTTTGGTCTAAACTCCACTCGCTGTGTTTGGAGGAAGAAGGGATGAGTACAACCCCAAGGACACCATCCCAACCGTGAAGCATGGAGGTGGAAACATCATTCTTTGGGGATGCTTTTCTGCAAAGGGGACAGGACGACTGCACCGTATTGAGGGGAGGATGGATGGGGCCATGTATCGTGAGATCTTGGCCAACAACCTCCTTCCTTCAGTAAGAGCATTGAAGATGGGTCGTGGCTGGGTCTTCCAGCATGACAACGACCCGAAACACACAGCCAGGGCAACTAAGGAGTGGCTCCGTAAGAAGCATCTCAAGGTCCTGGAGTGGCCTAGCCAGTCTCCAGACCTGAACCCAATAGAAAATCTTTGGAGGGAGCTGAAAGTCCGTATTGCCCAGCGACAGCCCCGAAACCTGAAGGATCTGGAGAATGTCTGTATGGAGGAGTGGGCCAAAATCCCTGCTGCAGTGTGTGCAAACCTGGTCAAGAACTACAGGAAACGTATGATCTCTGTAATTGCAAACAAAGGTTTCTGTACCAAATATTAAGTTCTGCTTTTCTGATGTATCAAATACTTATGTCATGCAATAAAATGCGAATTAATTACTTAATCATACAATGTGATTTTCTGGATTTTTGTTTTAGATTCCGTCTCTCACAGTTGAAGTGTACCTATGATAAAAATTACAGACCTCTACATGCTTTGTAAGTAGAGAAACCTGCAAAATCGGCAGTGTATCAAATACTTGTTCTCCCCACTGTATATATGATATATATATGGGTATGTATGTACAGTGCCTTGCGAAAGTATTCAGCCCCCTTGAACTTTGCGACCTTTTGCCACATTTCAGGCTTCAAACATAAAGATATAAAACTGTATTTTTTTGTGAAGAATCAACACCAAGTGGGACACAATCATGAAGTGGAACGACATTTATTGGATATTTCAAACTTTTAACAAATCAAAAACTGAAAAATTGGGCGTGCAAAATTATTCAGCCCCCTTAAGTTAATACTTTGTAGCGCCACCTTTTGCTGCGATTACAGCTGTAAGTCGCTATCAGTTTTGCACATCGAGAGACTGAAATTTTTTCCCATTCCTCCTTGCAAAACAGCTCGAGCTCAGTGAGGTTGGATGGAGAGCATTTGTGAACAGCAGTTTTCAGTTCTTTCCACAGATTCTCGATTGGATTCAGGTCTGGACTTTGACTTGGCCATTCTAACACCTGGATATGTTTATTTTTGAACCATTCCATTGTAGATTTTGCTTTATGTTTTGGATCATTGTCTTGTTGGAAGACAAATCTCCGTCCCAGTCTCAAGTCTTTTGCAGACTCCATCAGGTTTTCTTCCAGAATGGTCCTGTATTTGGCTCCATCCATCTTCCCATCAATTTTAACCATCTTCCCTGTCCCTGCTGAAGAAAAGCAGGCCCAAACCATGATGCTGCCACCACTATGTTTGACAGTGGGGATGGTGTGTTCAGAGTGATGAGCTGTGTTGCTTTTACGCCAAACATAACATTTTGCATTGTTGCCAAAAAGTTCAATTTTGGTTTCATCTGACCAGAGCACCTTCTTCCACATGTTTGGTGTGTCTCCCAGGTGGCTTGTGGCAAACTTTAAACAACACTTTTTATGGATATCTTTAAGAAATGGCTTTCTTCTTGCCACTCTTCCATAAAGGCCAGATTTGTGCAATATACGACTGATTGTTGTCCTATGGACAGAGTCTCCCACCTCAGCTGTAGATCTCTGCAGTTCATCCAGAGTGATCATGGGCCTCCTGGCTGCATCTCTGATCAGTCTTCTCCGTGTATGAGCTGAAAGTTTAGAGGGACGGCCAGGTCTTGGTAGATTTGCAGTGGTCTGATACTCCTTCCATTTCAATATTATCGCTTGCACAGTGCTCCTTGGGATGTTTAAAGCTTGGGAAATCTTTTTGTATCCAAATCCGGCTTTAAACTTCTTCACAACAGTATCTCGGACCTGCCTGGTGTGTTCCATGTTCTTCATGATGCTCTCTGTGCTTTTAACGGACCTCTCAGACTATCACAGTGCAGGTGCATTTAAACGGAGACCTGATTACACACAGGTGGATTGTATTTATCATCATTAGTCATTTAGGTCAACATTGGATCATTCAGAGATCCTCACTGAACTTCTGGAGAGAGTTTGCTGCAGTGAAAGTAAAGGGGCTGAATAATTTTGCACGCCCAATTTTTCAGTTTTTGATTTGTTAAAAAAGTTTGAAATATCCAATAAATGTCGTTCCACTTCATGATTGTGTCCCACTTGTTGTTGATTCTTCACAAAAAAATACAGTTTTATATCTTTATGTTTGAAGCCTGAAATGTGGCAAAAGGTCGCAAAGTTCAAGGGGGCCGAATACTTTCGCAAGGCACTGTATGTATATTTACCCCCAAAATATATGGGGGATTGGAACTGACGCAGACAATTACATTGATGGAAGCAACAATCTATCCACAATATTGAAGCTGATCCACCCCCCCCCCCCCCCCCCCCCCAATTTAAAAAATAATAATAATAAAAAATAAACAATTAAAACACCATACACCAGGCGACCTGTCAGCGTGCACTGCACCCTTAGACCACTGCTCCACTCAGTAGGCCTGAAGCAGTGTTGTTTTACATGAAAGAAAGGAGATGAAAGACAAATACAGGAATTGCCTATTGTGAATGAGGCTAGGAGGAGATGATGATTATTCCAGACACAGTATCGTACAGGAATACAGTTATGCTTTGTATTCCTGTAGTTCTAAACATAGACCTAGACGATTCCACACCCGTCTCTTTCTCAGAAGAGCACAATTGTAGCGTGGGATTGAGGTCAGTCTCTAGAGCCCTAGATACAGGCAGCACTGCTGTGGATTACTGACGCTACCATAACAGTGATTAAAACTCCTATCCACGCTGCTAGGCCAGCTACTATTTTTAGCTAAAGGACTCATCATAGGACCAAACTGTCCAGCAATCCAATAAACGTCAACCTGCTCTATATTTAAGGGCTCCATCACACCAATATCGTTTTATAGCCGAGCGTACTTAGCACATCTGAACAGAGTGCTGGCCGTAATTTGCTATACCAAGTGCGCACCGATTTTACATGTAGAATCACGTGAAAATATTGGCAGTCAGACGTCTATAGCAGGTGGTCCCTAAAACACGCGCGCTGAAAGATCGGCAGAAGAACAGAACAGTACAGTATGAACTCCTAAAGCACAGTGGCAATAGTCATGTAAATACAATAGAACTGGATGGATGCCTACAGGAGAGATTTAACACTGTGTCAAACAGAATTTCCCCCACTGCTGGAATAAAATCGCTGCTTGTGTTGGAGGTTTTGGTGTGTGACTGCTCGGCCACTGCATGCTTTGATGTATAATTCATGACATGGGGATATCATCCATGAAATAAGTGATATCCAACTTGAATAATTGTTCTGTAACATAGTGCCAATAAGAAAAACAAAATAGAACAAATGTTTATTCAGCTACCCTAGTTAAGACCTGTGGATGAACAACAACATAATTATGTTTTAAATGTTTGTTAAATGTCACCCAGGCCTCCCGGGTGGCGCAGTGGTTAAGCGCCAACTGTGCCACCAGAGACTCTGGGTTCGTGCCCAGGCTCTGTCGTAACCGGCCGCGACCGGGAGGTCCGTGGGGCGATGCACAACTGGCATAGCGTCGTCCGGGTTAGGGAGGGGTTGGCCGGTAGGGATATCCTTGTCTCATCGCGCACTAGCGACTCCTGTGGCGGGCCGGGCACAGTGCACGCTAACCAAGGTTGCCAGGTGCACCGTGTTTCCTCCGACACATTGGTGCGGCTGGCTTCCGGGTTGGATGCACGCTGTGTTAATAAGCAGTGCTGCTTGGTTGGGTTGTGTATCGGCGGACGCATGACTTTCGACCTTTGTCTCTCCCGAGCCAGTACGGGAGTTGTAGCGATGAGACAAGATAGTAGCTACTAAAACAATTGGATACAACAAAATTGGGGAGAAAACGGGGTAAAAAAATAAAAAAATAAAACATTTCCCATACTATTTATGTAAAAGCTAATTAATATGGTGATGGGCTCTCTGATTAGACATCACAGATGACTTCTCATCACCACCACTCTGAGACAGGCAAGAACATTGTAAACTTCTCATCAAACAACACTATTGTAAAATACACAGCCATCTCCTAAGCTAAGCATTCCTGGTGGTGCCAGGGCTGGAGATGGACCCAGTACTGATGGACTGAGAAGGGTGGTACTGAGAGAGTGAAAAGGAGGAATAAATACTCACTGTCCAGGATGTCAGCAGAGATGGGGTCAGTCATCAGCATGTGGGATGATAGCAGCTTATAGACCTCCCCATGATCACGCTCATGGAGGAAGTTCAAGATATTTTGGTCCACCATATCTGACTGATACAAAAGGATAAAAGGTCAGTTTCTATGGTCCATGATTGTCCATGAACATGTCATATATCATAGTCATATTATAAGTTATGGCATTACATATCATACTGTAGTGTCAGTGTCCAAATTGTAATAAAGCATACATTGATTTGAATGGGTGTATTGAGAGCATAAGTACAGTACCAGTCAAAAGTTTGGACACACCTACTCATTACAGGGTTTTTCTTCATCTTTACTATTTTCTACATTGTAGAATAATAGTGAAGACATCAAACTATGAAATAGCATATATGTAATTATGTAGTAACCAAAAAAGTGTTTAACAAATCAAAGTATATTTTAGATTTTAGATTCTTCAAAGTAGTCACCCTTTGCCTTGATGACAGCTTTGCACACTCTTGGCATTATCACAACCAGCTTCACCTAGAATGCTTTTCCAACAGTCTTGAAAAAGTTCCCACATATGCTGAGCACTTGTTAGTTGCTTCTCCTTCACTCTGCAGCCCAACTCATCCCAAACCATCTCAATTGGGTTGAGGTCGAGTAATTGTGGAGGCCAGCACTCCATCACTCTCCTTCTTGGTCAAATAGCCCTTACACAGCCTGGAGGTGTGTTGGGTCATTGTCCAGTTGAAAAACAAATGATATTGAGACTAATTCGCAAACCAGATGGGATGGCGTATAGCTGCAGAATGTTGTGGTAGCCATGCTGGTTAACCTCTCTAGGGTAGGGGGCAGCATTCGGAATTTTGGATGAAAAGCATGCCCAAATTCAAAGACCTGCTACTTGGGCCCAGAATATATGATATGCATTTGGATTTGGATAGAAAACACTCTAAAGTTTCCAAATCTGTTAAAATAGTGTCTGTGAGTATAACAGAACTAATTTAGCAGTCGAAAACCTGAGAAAAATCCATTCAGGAAGTAATTTATTTTTTGTTTTGTAGTTTCCTATTCAATGTCATTACAGTATCCATTGACTTAGGACTCCATTTTCAGTTCCTATGCCTTCCACTAGATGTCAACAGTCTTTAGAAATCGTTTCAGGCTTGTATTCTTATAAATGAGGGAGTAAGACCAGTCTGAACGAGTGGACCCTAACGTGTCGCAGAGCTTTTTCAGGCGCATGTGCATTTCTTGTTTACCTTTTATATTGACAACGTTATTGTCCTGTTGAAATATTATAGATAATTTAGGCTAAAAAACAACCTGAGGATTGAGTATAAACTTCATTTGACATGTTTCTATGAATTTTACAGATACAATTTGGATTTTTTTGTCTGATTGTTTTGACTGAGTTTGAGCCTGTGGATTACTGAAGAAAACGTGCTAACAAAACTGAGGTTTTTGGATATAAAGAGACTTCATCGAACAAAAGGAACATTTATTGAGTAAATGAATGTCTTCTCATTGCCACCATATGAAGATCATCAAAGGTAAGGGATTAATTTGATCTCTATTTCTGAGTTTTGTAACGCTTTTGCTTGGCTGGTTACTGTTTGTAATAATTTGTCGGCTAGGTATGTTCTGGGCTAGGTATGCTTTCGCCGAAAAGCATTTTATAAATATGACACTGTGGTTGGTTTAACAAGAACTTCATCTTTAAACCTATGTAAAATATGTAAAAAAAATAAATTTATAATGAGCATTTCTGTAATTGAATTTGGCGCTCTGCAACCTCACTGGATATTGGCCAGATGGGACGCTAGCGTCCCACGTACCCTAGAGAGGTTAAGTGTGCCTTGAATTCTAAATAAATCACTGACAGTGTCACCAGCAAAGCACCATCACACCATCACACTTCATGCTACATGGTGGGAACAACATATGCAGACATCATCCGTTCACCTACTCTGCGTCTCACAAAGACATGGCGGTTGGAACCAAAAATCTCATATTTGGACTCATCAGACCAAAGGACAGATTTACACCGGTCTAATGTCCATTGCTCAATTTTCTTGGCCCAAGCAGTTCAACCACGAAGGCCTGATTCACGCAGTCTCCTCTGAACAGTTGTTGAGATGTGTCTGTTACTTGAACTGTGAAGCATTTATTTGGGCTGCAATCTGAGGCTGGTAACTCTAATGAACTTATCCTCTGCAGCAGAGGTAACTCTGGGTCTTCCTTTCCTGTGGCGGTCCTCATGAGAGCCAGTTTCATCATAGCACTTGATGGTTTTTGCGAATGCACTTAAAGAAACTTTCAAAGTTCATGAAATGTTCCGGATTGACTAACCTTCACGTCTTAAAGTAATGATGGACTGTTGTTTCTCTTTGCTTATTTGAGCTGTTCTTGCCATAATATGGACTTGGTCTTTTATCAAATCTTCTGTATACGCACCCCCACGTACCCTAGAGAGGTAAAGTGTGCCTTGAATTCAACTGATTGGCTCAAACGCATTAAGGAAAGAAATTCAAAAAATTAACAAGGTACACATGTCACGCCCTGGCCTTAGTTATCTTTGTTTTCTTTATTATTTTGGTTAGGCCAGGGTGTGATATGGGTGATGTATGGTTTTTGTCTCATCTAGGGTGTTGGCACTGTCTAGGGGTTTTTGTAGATTTATGGGGTTGTGTTCATTCTAGGTGTTTATATAAGTCTATGGTTGCCTAGATTGGTTCTCAATCAGAGGCAGGTCTTTATCGTTGTCTCTGATTGGGAACCATATTTAGGCAGCCATGTTCTTTGGGTATTTTGTGGGTGATTGTTTCCTGTGTCAGTGTTTGTGCCACACGGGACTGTTTCGGGTTTTCACATTTCTTGTTTTGTAGTTGTGTTCATGTTTGAGTTTTCCTATTAAAACCATGGACACTTACCACGCCGCATATTGGTCCGATCCTTGTTTCACCTCTTCAGAGGAAGAGGAGGAAATCCACTGTGACAACACATTTGAATTGAAATGCATTCCAGGTGACTACCTCATGAAGCTGGTTGAGAGAATGCCAAGAGTGTGCAAACAAGGCAAACATGATTCCATACTACATGATGTTATTTCATAGTTTTGATGTCTTCATCAAAATCCAAGAAAAACCCTGGAATGAGTAGGTGTGTCCAAACTTTTGAATGGTACTGTATATACATTAATATTAAGTTAAAAATAATCAAACATGTAATTCCGAGCTAGATCAGCGTGGCTCTCACTTACCGGTAAATGGCCAATGAGTGAAGACACACTGTCGGACACATATATAATGTTTCCATCTGTAGTTAGTGCTATGAGGAAACCGTCTAAAGCCTATGGAAGGAAACAAAGTCATTATTATTATGCCGGCTACTATGATTATTGTGTGTTATATTTCTTTCAGAGGTACATCATGGGTACTGTTGGTGCTGGCCTACAGAGGTTCATCAGGATGTTATTTCATATTAGAGGAGGTAAACGTGGAGCTGAGCTGATTTTTACCTCCAGCATCAACTGGGTGAACTCCTCATTACTGAGGAACGAAGGCTTCCAGTCCTGCCGGATCTCACATGACTCTGTCTGTGCTGTGATTTCTGAAACAGAGGAGGCAGAGGAAGGCCAGGAAGAGGGGTTAGATATATCTGTTAGCACTACACATCCACATCCAGGCACCATCGCTGCCAAATAGGTTAGTAGTGGAAGGATCCTGATGAATACCGGAGACACATAACAGAAGAGGAAAAGAGGTTAAGAAATATCCCAGATCAGGAATGTTTATCTCAGAAACAATGACATCTGTGACCTTGATTCTGACAGAAGACTGAGTTGAGGTTATGTCGGTCTGAGCCAAGCTTGTAAGGAAAGTGGAGTAGTCCTCTCTTTTCTCTCTGTCCTTTCCAACAAGTACTAGACAGCTAATGTCCTCCACCCTTATTGTTCCTTCTCTTCACACCCTTTTTGTGAGCAGTGATGTTCTGCATGTAGGGCAGGACGCACGTGCCACGCGCACACACGACAGGTCAGCAGGAGGCCAACGCCAATGTGATGACTGACGCAGCCGACTACGTTACACATTCCTACCTTTCTGTTTCTGCAGGAAGTCGATAGTTCTCTGCAGTATGGTAGACTTGTCCATCTTGCGTGGATGGCCTTGGCCCTGCAGCATGGTGCATAGCTCCTTGATGAGCACATTGAATTGGTCTCTTCTTTTCTTTTCTGATTTGTTCCGAGATGCCCTTGAATAGAACAGATGATAAATGTACAGGATTACATTTCTGACCATATACACTTCGGGAACTTTGACCATCTATATGCTTTATAAAGAAGTGCATTTGAAGTGGAAATTGCGAGCTCAACGATTCTAACTACAGCTTCGTATTTATGAAACACACACTCCTGAGTGACAGCTGCTTATCAATAACCACCATTGCAATTCACTCATTCCTCTGCCAGAATAAAACAGCTTGCAGGATGGAAATCCCTTCTGATAGCACAAGCAAACATTTATGAAGATTCATCTGATATGGACCTGTGATGGAAAAAACTATGACATCAATAGCATCGCAAACACAAAATCTACCATTAACACAAACGTTCAGACATTTTCTCTTACTTGAAGTTTTTGCTACCATTCTCCCCGGACTCAAATACATCTGACTAATGATTTGAAAGTCTATTTTCAGCTAGACTTGTGTGCATCATTACTGGAAAGCAAAAATGTCTTGACCCTGTTGGATAGGTGGAGGGGGCCCTCTCCTCAACACATTCCTATGACTTTTTTTAAGCTGTCTAGTCACAGAAACCAACAGAAACATTTGTCTTAGCGCTGAAAAGTGATTTTGAGAGATGAAAATGTGAAGAGTCTTGACATCTGCAAAGCAGACACCTTCACAGATGTAATGCCAAAGTAGGGCCACTTGTCTCTGTCTGCCTCATCTTGCGTCCTCACACTCAAAAGTCTCTTGCTCAGAGACACACACGTGAACACACACACACACACACACACACGTGGAATACCTTTTTGCCCTGTCTTTATCATCTTCATCCATCAAATCGTCCACACAGCTGCTGGTGCTAGAGGGAAAAGGGAGAGACGAGTTGGAATGCCGTTTCTCTGAATATTCACCAATAAGATTATTATGCCCCTTCTCCTCTACAACATTATGAATAGAGATAGATAGACACCCTTGGAGTGGAAACCATTCTTAATAATGACTTAATCTATATCTTATACATAAACAGGGTCTCTCCTATGGTCCTAAAGAAACTGACTTGTGCCAAGATGTTTTCTAGGGTGTTTGTGTTCACATAGTACAGTAGTCAACCAAGTATATGAAGAGTTTCATTCCAAAACGCTATATATCCATTTTCAGAAATGTTGGTAAATTAGCTTTTATTGCTTAAAGAAATGATGGAAGAGACTGGTGTGTTTTTCATTATCTAATCATGGCATGGGGTTGTTCAATGACAGGCATGTATTTGTTTATGTAACGATGTACGCTGAACGTCAGGAAGCACGTTCAGAGAGTGAATACATGTCATAAATAAAGGAACAAAACAAGGAACACGAACAGCGCACCGACATAGAACAGGAACAATGACGACTGGGGAAGAAACCAAAGGGAGCGACATATAAAGGGCAGGTAATCAAGGATGTGATGGAGTCCAGGTGAGTGTCATTATGCGCCTAACGCTGGTGACAGGTGTGCGCCATAACGAGCAGCCTGGTGACCTAGAGGCCGGAGAGGAAGCACAAGTGACAGTTTCAAATCTATCACTTTGATGGTTTCATTTCAGAGAGACAAATAATCATGTTTTCTTTTCAAAATGCTATATAAATCGGCCTCAATCTCAGATAAATAATTAGTACTGCTAGGTTTTACACAGACAAATGTAACAAATAACTACATTTTTATTAAGAACTGTTCAAATGATACACAAAAACAATTTAAATATTTTTTCTCAATACAGTAATATGAGATCTTTACATTTGACATTTTAGTCATTTAGCAGATGCTCTTATCCAGAGCGACGTGCATTTATCTCAAATCAAGTACATTTTTATTTGTCACACCCTTCGTAAACAACAGGTGTGGACTTACAGTGAAATGCTTACTTACAGAACCTTCCCAACAATGCAAAGAACAAAAATAGAGAAATAATAAAAGTAATAATAGATACGCAATGAGTAATGATAACTTGGCTATATACACGGGGTACCAGTACCGAAACGATGTGCAGAGGTATGAAGTAATTGAGGTAGATATGTACATGTAACTAGGAATAAAGTAACAGATAGTAAACAGTAACAAATCTAATTTTATTTGTCACATACACATAGTTAGCAGATGTTAATGCGAGTGTAGCGAAATGCTTGTGCTTCTAGTTCCGACAATGCAGTAAAACTCAACGAGTAATCTAACCTAACAATTTCACAACAGCTACCTTATACACACAAGTGTAAAGGGATGACGAATATGTACATAAAGATATATGATGAATGAGTGATGGTACAGATCGGCATTGGCAAGATGCAGTAGATGGTATCGAGTACAGTATATACATATGAGATGAGTAATGTAGGGTATGTAAACATTATATTAAGTGGCATTGTTTAAAGTGGCTAGTGATACATTTTTTACATGTATGGCAGCAGCCACTCAATGTTAGTGGTGGCTGTATAACAGTCTGATGGCCTTGAGATCGAAGCTGTTTTTCAGTCTCTCAGTCCCTGCTTTGATGCACCTGTACTGATCTCACCTTCTGGATGATAGCGGCGTGAACAGGCAGTGGCTCGGGTGGTTGTTGTCCTTGATGATCTTCCTGTGACATCAGGTGGTGTAGGTGTCCTGGAGGGCAGGTAGTTTGCCCCAGGTGATTTTTTTATTTGATTTATTTCACCTTTATTTAACCAGGTAGGCTAGTTGAGAACAAGTTCTCATTTGCAACTGCGACCTGCAAATGCGTTGTGCAGACCTCACTACCCTCTGGAGAGCCTAACGATTGTGGGCAGAGCAGTTGCCGTACCAGGTGGTGATACAGCCCGACAGGATGCTCTCGGTTGTGCATCTGTAAAAGTTTGTGAGTGCTTTTGGTGACAAGCCAAATTTCTTCAGCCTCCTGAAGTTGAAGAGGCGCTGCTGCGCCTTCTTCACCACTCTGTCTGTGTGGGTGGACCAATTCAGTTTGTCCGTGATGTGGACACCAAGGAACTTGAAGCTCTCAACCTGCTCCACTACAGCCCCGTGAATGAGAATGGGAGCATGCTCGGTCCTCCTTTTCCTGTAGTCCACAATCATCTCCTTTGTCTTGACTACGTTGAGGGATAGGTTGTTATTATAGATGTGAGTGCTACGGGGTGACAGTCATTTAAACAGGTTATTCTTGGGCACAGGGACTATGGTAGTCTGCTTGAAACATGTAGGTATTACAGACTGGGTCAGGGAGAGGTTGAAAATGTAAGTGAAGACACTTGCCATCTGTTCGGTGCATATTCTGAGATAGCTAAGTGAGACAACACCATATCACAGTCAAATATACAATTTACAAACATTGCATTTCAGCACAACAATGGATATATAGCTTTTGCAACAAAAAAACAAAACATTTTCTGTCACACCCTGATCAGTTTCACCTGTCCTCGTTATTGTCTCTATCCCCTCCAGGTGTTGCTTGTTTTCCCCAGTGTATTTATCTCTGTGTTTCCTGTCTCTCTGTGCCAGTTCGTCTTGTATGTCCAAGCCTACCAGCGGTTTTTCCGGTTTTCCTGCTTTGCCTTTTCTCCTTTTTCTAGTCCTCCCGGTTTTGACCCTTGCCTGTTCTGGACTCTGTACCCGCCTGCCTGACCACAAGCTTGTCTGCCATCTCCTGCACTCTGACCTGGTTTTGACCTTTTGCCTGTCCATGACCATTATATTGCCTATTCCCTTTGGATTTATTAAACATCTTAAACTCCAACCATCTGCCTCCCATGTCTGCATTTGGGTCTCGCCTAGTGTCATGATATTTTCGTACACATCTAAAATCTATTAATACAAATCTGAGAACAGTAATATGTCACACACACACACACACACACACACACACACAAATGTACCCATAAGAAATAACCACTGATGAAAAAACACTAATGTAATGTAAAATTGGTGGATATAGCATTTTGGATATAAACTCTTCATATATTGTTAGTAACCAAGTAATATTTCTCTATAAAAAACACATGTATTTGACAGTGTCAGGAAACACAAGAGAGAATAAAAGTAGCCTAGATACTTACTCCCATTCCCTCCTGCTGGACGGACATAGGGACCCAAAGTCGGAAAGGTTGTCCATTCTCACTCCCTCTCCCAGCCAGGCCCTATCTGAAGTCTGATGTATCCCATCTGTGCCCCAGGAAAAAGCTAATGATCACCTGCTGCTGCTGCCCACCTCCTCCTGGAGTCCACCACAGAAACACCAAAACCTGTGGAGGACAATAAGAATGTGGGCTTGAGTAAAGGGGGAAAAATCTAGGCCTATTACATCCGATAATCCATTAAGTACTGTAACTTGATTCATCTGCAGTTTCATTCAAGTGTCATAACTGTAATACACACAGCGACAGTGTTGCCCCGCAGTATTCTCTTATTCACGCTTAAGCACATCCCAAAAAGTACTTGAAAGTGATCCTATTTCCAATTCTATTCTGACCAAGTGTACGTGTTAAAGTTATTCTTGTGAAAAACAATGCATACAGAATGATCATGTTTATTGTAAAATACAATAGGCTATTATTTATCAACCCAGAGCATATCTCAGAGAATATAATCTCAGTGAGTGAACATTACCAGAAGAAACATCATTAAACATTGTGATTTATGAGCCATGATTTTCCACAGTGAACAGCATGCATTAAAGGGAAGAGTGTTAAACATCAATTACCACCTGGATACAACAATTCAACATGGAGAAGCTCTACTGACCCCAACAAATTAAAGATGCAGAGACACCTCTTTTGCTAATCCACCGTTACTGGTATTAAAATAATAGAGGTATGTGGGCTGGAAATATATTTATTTTAATTCTAAAAGTTTGGACACAGCTACTCATTCAAGGGTTTTTTCTTTATTCTAACTATTTTCTGCATTCTATAATAATAGTGAAGACATCAAAACTATGAAATAACACATATGGAATCATATACTAACCAAAACAGTGTTAAACAAATCAAAAAATATTTTAGATTCTTCAAAGTAGCCACCCTTTGCCTTGTTGACAGCTTTGCACACTCTTGGCATTCTCTCAACTAGCTTCACCTGGAATGCTTTTCCAAAAGTCTTGAAGGAGTTCCCACATATGCTGAGCACTTGGCTGCTTCTCCTTCACTCTGCAGTTCAACTCATCCCAAACCATCTCAATTGGGTTGAGGTCGGGTGATTGTGGAGGCCAGGTCATCTGATGCAGCACTCCATCACTCTCCTTCTAGGTCAAATAGCCCTTACACAGCCTGGAGGTGTGTTGGGTTATTGTCCAGTTGAAAAACAAATGATAGCGAGACTAAGCGCAAACCACATGGGATGGCATATCGCTGCAGAAAGCAGTGGTATCCATGCTGGTTAAGTGTGCCTTGAATTCTGAAAATAATCTGATTTATTTAATCTTTTACCCAGATGTAATAACAAAAACAACAGTACAAGATGTTGTAAACTGTGTTCATATCTTACGACTTAGACCTCAAACACTTGATGTATACCCTTTACAAAGACAGAAAGTGGCTACAGATGGAGAGCGAACTACAAAATCACAAGAATATATTTTAAAATCAGAAGATGATAGGATGGGTGTCCCTTTGAGAACAAGGAATTTGGTCAGTGGACTACGCTACTTCTCCTTCAATTGGACAAAAACACTGACCAAGTCCAGTAGAGTAGACTGGACCCGTTGGGCACAAACGTCAATTAAGCATCTATTCCACATTGGTTCAATGAAATTACATTGAAATGACATGGAAACAATGTTGAATCCACCAGTGTGTGCCCAGTGGGGAGCTTCTTCCATCGAAGAGGACTTCCTTTACTTTCATATACAAGGAAATAAAACATTGAACAACCCATGCATTTTGGTGGTCTACTGTACATGGTGCATGGTGAATTTTTACCTGGAAACTCTTTGAGTGAGAATATTACACCACAACCAGAATGCATTGAGTTCAGTGAGACAAGGTTTACAGCTGTCAAGTGGAGTGACACATGTGCCCTGAGGGGCACAGATCTTAAATTGTCTGCCAGAACTTGATGGCAGAGGAGAGGAATACACATCCAAGTTTATGTTCATGACCGTCGCCTGCACTAACATATACCACCTCAGGCAGGCACGCAGCAAGATTACTTTTCTCACTAACTCTGGCAAGAAACGATTGACGTGTCAGACTTAATCTTCCTAGAACTCGTCTGTACACATGCTGAACAACCTCACAATGACAAAAACCTGTTCTACTGCAAAAGGTAGAAAAGCTCTTATCTTGATCTTTGGGAGATTTTGATTAAAGTATTTCATTAAAGAAACAAACTGAGGGCCTCCCGGGTGGCGCAGTGGTTAAGGGCTGTGCCACCAGAGACTCTGGGTTCGCGTCCAGGCTCTGTCGCAACCGGCCGCGACCGGGAGGTCCGTGGGGTGATGCACAATTGGCCTAGCGTCGTCCGGGTTAGGGAGGGTTTGGCAGGTAGGGATTTCCTTGTCTCATTGCACACCAGCGACTCCTGTGGCAGGCCGGGCGCAGTGCACGCTAACCAAGGTTGCCAGGTGCACAGTGTTTCCTCCGACACATTGGTGCGGCTGGCTTCCGGGTTAGATGCTCGCTGTGTTAAGAAGCAGTGCGGCTTGGTTGGGTTGTGGACGCATGACTTTCGACCTTCGTCTCTCCCGAGCCCGTACGGGAGTTGTAGCAATGAGACAAGATAGTAGCTACTAACAATTGGATACCACGAAATTGGGGGAAAAAAGTGGGTAAAATTCACCAAAAAAAACAACACAAAAAAACGAAACAAACTGAAAAGCCATGCAATAGCATATTCACACTGCCAATGGTTCACGTTCTCACACACACACACACACACACACACACACACACACACACACACACAGGAATTCAGAAAGTAATTATTTTTATTGAAGCATCCATCTTTAATCTTAGAATCGTTCAACTATGAAACCTGTCAATATATATCACTGCTGAGAATGGTTTGGAGGGAGCTGCTGGTTACAGCTCTCAACTCTTTCATAACCAAAGTGACTTATTTACGTGTTCATCAAGGATGTAATTCCATTAATTTATCACCTTTGCATCATGTCAAGGAACAATTGGTTGTTTGCTTGAGGTGAGAGGTAGCCAATGACGGCATAAGGATATTCAATCTAGGCTGAAGTGTCAGTAAAACATACGGTGAAAAAAAGGGAAAGAGAATGTGAGATTAAACACATATGACATGACATGTTTCAGGCTGATGATATCATTTAAGGGGGGTGATTTGATTGTACTTGACAATGATGTAATTGATGTGACGTTTGTGATATGTAATGTCAGTGTTGTACGTAATGTCACGACAGCAGGTAGCCAAACGGTTAGAGCGCTGGGCCAGTAACAGAAATGTCGCTGGTTTGAATACCCGAGCCGACAAGGTTAAAATTCTGTCGATGTACCATTGAGCAATGCACTTAACCCTAATTTGCTTCAGGGGCAATGTACTACCATGGCTAACCCTGTAAAATAACACATTTCACTGCACCTATCTGGTGTATGTGACATTAAAACATTTTTTTCATAAAAAATATTATACTAAATGGTCTAATTTGTATAGACAGGTTAGCTGATCATCAAAACTGACACGTGCACAACTATAGGGCAAAACAGATGGGGCCGGCTTAGATTGTTGACAACATGTAAACTACAGTGCAATCGTAAAGTATTCAGACCTCTTCTCTTTTTCTCCAGAGTG
Source organism: Oncorhynchus clarkii lewisi (assembly GCF_045791955.1). Classification (NCBI taxonomy): domain Eukaryota; kingdom Metazoa; phylum Chordata; class Actinopteri; order Salmoniformes; family Salmonidae; genus Oncorhynchus; species Oncorhynchus clarkii. The sequence goes on from NC_092156.1 coordinate 38,370,280, forward strand.
GCGCAGCGGTCCAAGGCACTGCATCTCAGTGCTAGAGGTGCCTCTGTAGCACTGCACCAATCAGGCCTTTATGGTAGAGTGGCCAGACGGAAGCCACTCCTCAAGTAAAAGGCTCATGACAGCCTATTTGGAGTTTGCCAAGAGAAACCTAAAGGACTCTCAGACCATGAGAAACAAGATTCTCTGGTTTGATGAAACCAAGATTGAATTATTTGGCCTGAATGTCAAGCGTCACATCTGGAGGAAACCTGACACCATCCCTACAGTGAAGCATGGTGGCGGCAGCATCTTGCTATGGGGATGTTTTTCAACGATAGGGACTGGGAGACAAGTCAGAATCAAGGGAAAGATGAACGGAGCAAAGTACAGAGAGATCTTTGATGAAAACCTGCTCCAGAGAGCTCAGGACCTCAGACAGGGTCGAAGGTTCACCTTTCAACAGGACAACGACCTTAAGCACACAGACAAGAAAACGCAGGAGTGGCTTCGGGACAAGTCTCTGAATGTCCCCTTGAGTGACCCAGTCAGAGCCCTGGCTTGAACATCTCTGGAGAGACCTGAAAATAGCTGTGCAGCGACGCTCCCCCTCCAACCTGACAAAGCTCGAGAGGATCTGCAGAGAAGAATGGGAGAAACTCCCATTCTTTTATAATAATTGTATTTAACCTTTATTTTGACAGGTAGTCATGCTGAGACCAAGTTCTCTTTCACAGATGAGCCCTGTGTCCACATCAATACACACTACACACATCAATAAACACATCAACACACATCAATATTCAAATCAATACATGAAAAGCAAAACACAATCATAGAAAACAAACACATTCGTCAGCCTGTTGAATTGCCCTAGAGGCACTAATTCATCACATTTTAGAGAGCCTTGGAGATTATTCCACAATTAAGGGGCAAAAACACTAAAAGCAGATTTACCTAACTCAGTGGATATTGAAGAGATCTAAAGTCCCAAAAGCACTATGTTCTAATCAAGGTAAACATGGTTTTAAAATGATTTATCTCAGGACACACTATACTTGTAAATCTATACCAGTGAGCTGAATTGTGCCTTTTGAGAAAATGATTAACTACGTTGTGAAATACACACAGGACATATAACACTTCTCTATGAAAATAGACATAGAAAGCATAGAAATTAACATTGTATAATAGTTAGCCTAGTTTATTTGTATGTTGACATCTTGGCTTTAAAAGCAGAAGCCAACAGATATATCCATCCAAAATGGAAGCAACTGCCAACCTATAGCCTACTGTACGTTTGAATTAATACAAGACTAGAGTGACACAAAACGCAAAGGACATTACAATCTTACATACCTTGAAAACTGGACTTTAGATCCATACTTTACTTTTGAAGGTACTCCTTTTCCAACAACCTACTGTGTAAATCACTGAGCCAACTATCCTAAGCTTGACTCACCACAAGCACATCGCAAACAGATCATACTGTATACAACATACTTATACAACAAGTATAAGTATTATTCAAACTACAATTTGAGTAACATCCCTATTCGGAAACATAGATTCCAGGAGTAATCATTTTCAGGTCTATGCTCGGTCTGTTTTCCTCTACCACTCAACATCCTCCGTTGACAGTCCCTTGTAAACAGGACTGAGCCGCTGTGAACAGGGAAAGTAGGTCAGTCGGTAGCTCAATACTTAGCTAATGACATCATTAGCAACCGGCTGTGCAACACACAACTAAGAATATATAGTGAGAAAATAGTTTGGATAATAGGCTATTGACACTTGAACGCCATTTCGGGACACATTATTCTGAATTTGAACGTTTGTAATTCATTTCAGTGCCGAGTTTCTTCCATGTGCATTGAAACATTGTAACCAACAGAGGGTAGAGCAGGACGTGTAGAAATTCGGATATGTTCGAGGTTTGCTGTCAGTGAGTTTGCTCCCAATTACTACATTGTAATAATGTTGCCAATGATGTATATGATCGAGGCCTTATTGTCACCTGTATCATGTAGCCTATAACCTCCTGTGTATGGTTGGCAATTCATGGCAGGTTGACAAATATTGAAATTAGAATTAAATGAATTTTATACTGAAAACTTCTGAGTTCATAATGAATTACATTTGACCAGTCTTTTCTAATGCCCTGGCCTGGAGCCTAACAAATAATACTGAACAGTGTAATTATGAAAAATATTCAGTACAGTAGGCCAACATACAAGCAGAAATCATTTCCAAAAAATGTCAGCCTATTCTAAGTAAATATGTGGTACTGTGGTTGCCCGATAATACCAATAAGATCTCATTCACTAGAACTCTAAGTCACATGTCTATAAAGGCTACGCTTTACAAATAATGTTAGTACAATTTACAGAATATTTCTGTCTGTTCAGAGAAGTCTATTCAGAGTCTAATCATTTAATGAAACATAATTAAACACAACTGAACAAAAGCGTTTATGCTACTCATCATCTCATTGTAAGAAGTACTGCATCTTCCCAATTTGTGATATCAAATTAGGACCTACCAGAGTAGCAGAACAATCAGGGAACAGTTAAGCAAAAGGGAATATTGGACAGGTCCTGCAGACAGAGTAATAAAATATACACAATCTAGTTATGGGAAATAATAAAATAGCACAAGATCTGATAAGCTGTAACAACAACACACAAACCCACATTTACAGTGCACACATGGCGACACACAGATTCAGATTCTACATACTCTTCTGTATTGTTACAAAAAAAAGATTCAGTAAGTTACATGAATACCCGTTGCATGATATAAAAATAAGAATTTGTTCTTGACTGACTTGCCTTAAATAAAGGTAAAATAAAAAATAAATAAAACATTTCCCTACACCAGCAGCCTTGCAGAATCATCTCCACTACACTGGTAATATTGATATATCAATAAATGTGTTTTGAACTGGATCTCACCTACTTACAATTTTTTTTTACTGAATGCTTTCTGAATACCAAACTCAAGCTACTGTACACATACACAATAAAAACACGCTTTGCTTCTTTTCTTGTGTATCGCACACATATCGCACACAGACACCTGTTACTCTGATAAATCTTCAATAATTATAATAATGAGGGACAGATTTTGTCATGTTCGTTATAAGGATCGGACCAAGGCGCAGCGTAAGTAGAGTTCCACATGTTTTTAATAAAACCGAAAATCAGCAAAACAAAACAAACAAGCACACACGAAACGTGAAGCTATATGTATAGTGCAGACAGGCAACTAAACATAGAACAAGATCCCACAAACACCAAAGGGAAATGGCTACCTAAATATGATCCCCAATCAGAGACAACGATAAACAGCTGCCTCTGATTGGGAACCATATCAGGCCACCATAGACATACAAATCACCTAGACCTACAAAAACTCTAGACATTTTAAATTGACAACTTACATATTTGCGTTTCTTTCTGCAGTCCAGGTGACATTTAGTCCACTATCTACAGCTTTAGACAACCTCCTCATGAAAAGGAAAGCATATGAATGAGGAGGCTTCCCAAGCAATAAGAGCCATAACTACTTATCTGGCTGCAATAAAACCTTATTACTTTGTTTACCTGAGAAATGTAACATCATGACACGTATCAACTTTAAACTTGTCAGTTTCTTAACTAATTACAGCCATAAGCTTCCTGTACCAGAATGATGCTAAAGTCTCAGAGGTGGAAATGTGTTCTTTTCACACAGACTTTAGCTCCAAGACCTGTCTTCGAACTCAAACTGGATACAAAACGTGACTGTTTCCTTTTGAGACCTTTGGAAATACCTCAGAGTATAAGCTGGATAATACAAGGCTTGGTTTTTAATGGCAGCAATAGTCAAACTGATACAGAAATAAACACAGATTCAATGGAAGTAGTATGCACACTCAGAAACAAACCTGGGATGCCTCTATTCTATAATCTCTCGTAGACAGATTCTCGTGGACAGATGAAACAGTGAGAATCTGTCAAGGCTCACGTAGAATTATGTGATATGAGCAGCAGTAGTTCCTGGTTTTGGGTTTTCGTCGTTGATTATTTGGACGAATCAGGATTGGACGAAGGCGGTACTTAAACTGGTGCGGTGATTTTCAAGCCTGTGTGTGGATGATGAACAGTTTCCACTAGATTCCACAGCCACAAAGTTAAAATTGGCTGTATCATAAAACAAAAATGTGCTTATTGGCCATGATAAACACGTGTGAAATTAGCGGAAGGGAGGAGTTTGGCCGAGAGTTTTGTTTGTGAGTGATGAGACTTCGCCTCCTTCCTTTGTACAAAGCTAATCACAATTGTTAATGGAATTAACCCCAGAAGTAAAAAGGTAAATTACAAACTTTCGCAAGATAATTGTACTTCTGGGTAACCGAGATGATCTATTCTGTAACCATTGCTATGTCCTGTGTATCAAGGAATCATGGGAACCTGTCCACCCCCCCCCCACCAGTATGCAGTAGACACTATAATCTCTCCTATTACCTGTTTTCTTCTATTTCACTGTATTTTATTAAACCTTAGCCAATTGCAGTAGTAATTCGTAATGACAAAATGCAAGTTGATACAGAGATTCTGGCAGGTTTTAGATACCTGATTTCCCTTCAACAGTCTTTCAGTCAGAGACACACCAACCCCCAAGCTATTTGTCTACACTACTGTCACGACTTCCGCCGAAGTCGGCTCCTCTCCGTGTTCGGGCGGCGTTCGGCGGTCGACGTCACCGGCTTTCTAGCCATCGCCGCTCCATTTTTCATATATCCATTTTTCTTGTCTTGTTCCCTGCACACCTGGTTTTCATTTCCCCAATCAATCTACTTGTATTTAACCCTCTGTTTCCCATCATGTTTTGTGTGTAATTGTTTCATGTTATTGTGGTGCTCTCGTTTTTGGAACTAAAATAAAAGTGCGCCTGTTTACATCACTCTACTCTCCTGCACCTGACTTTGCCTCTAATACACCTGTTGAAAACTACCATTCAAAAGTTTGGGGTCACTTAGAAATGTCCTTGTTTTTTGAAAGAAAAGCAAAAATGTTTGTCCATTAAAATAACATAAAATTTATCAGAAATACAGTGTAGACATTGTTAATGTTGTAAATGACTATTAGTCAATGTGCAGGGGCACCGGTTGGTCGAGGTAATTGAGGTAATATGTACATGTAGGTAGAGGTAAAGTGACCATGCATGGATAATAAACAGAGAGTAGCAGCAGCGTGAAAATGGCAGGTGGGGAAAATGCAAAAGTCTGGGTAGACATATAAGGAGTAATAGGTTCTAAAGCTTAGGGCAAAATTCCTCATTTCAGGATTTTCTCTTGAACTACACGACCATTCAAAAGTTTGGGGTCACTTAGAAATGTCCTTGTTTTTCAAAGAAATGCAAAAAAAATTGTCCATTAAGATAATATCAAATTGATCCAAAATACACGGTAGACATTGTTAATGTTGTAAATGACTATTGTAGCTGGAAATGGCAGATTTTTTATGGAAAACTACATAGGTGTACAGAGGCCCATTATCAGCAACCATCACTCCTGTGTTCCAATGGCACGTTGTGTTAGCTAATCCAAGTTCATAATTTTAAAAGGTTAATTGATCATTAGAAAATCCTTTTGCAATTATGTTAGAACAGCTGAAAACTCTTGTGCTGATTAAAGAAGCAATAAAACTGGCCTTCTTTAGACTAGTTGAGTATCTGGAGCATCAGCATTTGTCTTCTGAAACTCGTCAGTCTATTCTTGTTCTGAGAAATGAAGGCTATTCCATGTGAGAAATTGCACAGAACAGCGCAAACTGTCTCTAACCAGAATAGAAAGTGAGTGGGAGGCCCCAGTGCACAACTGAGCAAGAGGACAAGTACATTACAGTGTCTAATTTGAGAAACAGATGCCTCACAAGTCCTCAACTGGTAGCTTCATTAAATAGTACCCACAAAACACCAGTCTCAATGTCAACAGTGAAGAGGCGACTCCGGGATGTTGGCCTTCTAGGCAGAGTTCCTATGTCCAGTGTCTGTGTTCTTTTGCCCATCTTAATCTTTATTTTTATTGGCCAGTCTGAGATAAGGCTTTTTCTTTACAACTCTGCCTAGAAGACCAGCATCCCGGAGTCGCTTCTTCACTGTTGACGTTGAGACTGGTGTTTTGCAGGTACTATTTAATAAAGCTGCCAGTTGAGGACTCTAATGATCAATTAGCCTTTTAAAAGGATAAACTTGGATTAGCTAACACAACGTGCCATTGGAACACAGGAGTGATGGTTGCTGATAATGGGCCTCTGAATGCCTATGTAGATATTCCATAAAAAATCTGCCATTTCCAGCTACAATAGTCATTTACAACATTAACAATGTCTACCGTGTATTTTGGATCAATTTGATATTATCTTAATGGACAATTTTTTTTGCATTTCTTTCAAAAACAAGGACATTTCTAAGTGACCCCAAACTTTTGAATGGTCGTGTAGTTCAAGAGAAAATCCTGAAATTAGGAATTTTGCCCTAAGCTTTAGAACCTATTACTCCTTATATGTCTACCCAGACTTTTGCATTTTCCCCACCTGCCATTTTCACGCTGCTGCTACTCTCTGTTTATTATCCATGCATGGTCACTTTACCTCTACCTACATGTACATATTACCTCAATTACCTCGACCAACCGGTGCCCCTGCACATTGACTCTGTACCGGAACCCCCTGTATGTAGCCTCGCTACTGTTATTTTATTGTTGCTCCTTAATTATTTGTTATATTTCTCTCTTTTTTCTTCTTAAAACTGCATTGTTGGTTAAGGATGGTAAGTAAGCATGGTCAAATAACTCAAGAATATGCACACAGAAACTATAGGCCAAAAATAATGCCACTGATTGGCTTATAGGTGGCACTGTTATAAGCAGTCTCACTTAAACCCTCATATCCGTCGCCATGTTTGACCTAGAGGCTTGAAACGTTGTATGTAGGTGTCTTTCATCATGCTGAACAAATTTGTCTCAAGGACCTATAAAGTCCATCAGGATAGACTTCCCTTCGTCTTGACAAACCTTTGAAAAACATTTTAAAAAGTCTAAATAACACGGGATGTAAACCCATGGTACATTGCTTAATTAAGATTGAGAAAAATGTAATAAACCCACTCCACAATGGCCTATCAACTTGATACATTTTAGGGTCAAAGACATTACCATGATGAACCATGTTAAGTTTGGCATTGATATCTTAAAAAATACGGAAACTATTAAGAATTCACTTTTTTTTTAACCATGTAACGTTAATGAAAAAAATATATATTCTCAAAGTCAGATTAATTCCAAATGAATAGTCCCTAAAGAGTTTGAGAAAATAACATTGATTGATTCAAAGGTGGCCACACTATAACAGTAGATGCATATTAACACATACGCTAATATGCTAAAATATTATTCTTCAAATGAACCATTGGACCAAATGACACCAAATGTGGAATGTTGGCCCATGGTACACATCTTAACTTTGGTCAAAAGATGGCTGAGTTATTGACAATTAAAAAAAAAAAAAGATTTTACTTGTCCATTTAAACCCCTGTAAATCTACTCCACAGTGGCCTATCAACTTGAAACGTGTAATCGCTATCATGGACATCCGTAAAATGAACCACAATGTATTTGGTATTGATATCTCAAACAACAAGGAAACTAATAACAACTCATTCTTTGCATTTGTAACACTGATGCTCAAAATCATCAGCAATCAATCCTCATGAACCTCAGATTCACTCCAGATTTTGTAATTAGACTCATTACATCAGTCTTTAACCCAATGAGTCCCACCGTAACGCCGCCATGTTTTGGACTTCTAACCCCTTCGAAACATTGCGTGTTTGAGCTACAGACTGGGCTGTATCTTGGATTTGTCTATTTCTTCTGCAACTATATGTATCATTTTTGCTGCATTCAAATATGGACACACTGTACCAACAGTGGGGCAAAAAAGTATTTAGTCAGCCACCAATTGTGTAGGTTCTCCCACTTAAAAAGATGAGAGACGCATGTCATTTTCATCATAGGTACACTTCAACTATGACAGACAAAATGAAAAAAGAAATCCATAAAATCAAATTTTTGGATTTTGTATGAATTTATTTGCAAATTATAGTGGAAAATACGTATTTGGTCACCTACAAACAAGCAAGATTTCTGGCTCTCACAGACCTGTAACTTCTTCTTTAAGAGGCTCCTCTGTCCTCCACTCGTTACCTGTATTAATGGCACCTGTTTGAACTTGTTATCAGTATAAAAAAGACACCTGTCCACAACATCAAACAGTCACACTCCAAACTCCACTATGGCCAAGACCAAAGAGCTGTCAAAGGACACCAGAAACAAAATTGTAGACCTGCACCAGGCTGGGAAGACTGAATCTGCAATAGGTAAGCAGCTTGGTTTGAAGAAATCAACTATAGGAGCAATTATTAGGAAATGGAAGACATACAAGACCACTGATAATCTCCCTCGATCTGGGGCTCCACGCAAGATCTCACCCCGTGGGGTCAAAATGATCACGAGAACAGTGAGCAAAAATCCCAGAACCACACGGGGGGACCTAGTGAATGACCTGCAGAGAGCTGGGACCAAAGTAACAAAGCCTACCATCAGTAACACACTACGCCGCCAGGGACTCAAATCCTCCAGTGCCAGACGTGTCCCCCTGCTTAAGCCAGTACATGTCCAGGCCCGTCTGAAGTTTGCTAGAGAGCATTTGGATGATCCAGAAGAAGACTGGGAGAATGGCATATGGTCAGATGAAACCAAAATGTAACTTTTTGGTAAAAACTCAACTCGTCGTGTTTGGAGGACAAAGAATGCTAAGTTGCATCCAAAGAACACCATACCTACTGTGAAGCATGGGGGTGGAAACCTCATGCTTTGGGGCTGTTTTTCTGCAAAGGGACCAGGACGACTGATCCGTGTAAAGGAAAGAAGGAATGGGGCCATGTAACGTGAGATTTTGAGTGAAAACCTCCTTCCATCAGCAAGGGCATTGAAGATGAAACGTGGCTGGGTCTTTCAGCATGACAATGATCCCAAACACACGGCCCGGGCAACGAAGGAGTGGCTTCATAAGAAGCATTTCAAGGTCCTGGAGTGGCCTAGCCAGTCTCCAGATCTCAACCTCATAGAAAATATTTGGAGGGAGTTGAAAGTCCGTGTTGCCCAGCAACAGCCCAAAAACATCACTGCTCTAGAGGAGATCTGCATGGAGGAATGGGCCAAAATACCAGCAACAGTGTGTGAAAACCTTGTGAAGACTTACAGAAAATGTTTGACCTCTGTCATTGCCAACAAAGGTTATATAACAAAGTATTGAGATAAACTTTTGTTATTGACCAAATACTTATTTTCCACCATAAATTGCAAATAAATTCATTAAAAATCCTACAATGTGATTTTCTGGATTTTTTTTCTCATTTTGTCTGTCATAGTTGAAGTGTACCTATGATGAAAATTACAGGCCTCTCTCATCTTTTTAAGTGGGAGAACTTGCACAATTGGTGGCTGACTAAATACTTTTTTCCCCACTGTATATTAGCATATGTTAGCACATAATATGCTAATGCAAAAATACTGGAAAAATCTCTTCTCATGAACCATAAATCAGATCGATACAGATTAGTTGATGCATTCAAAGTCGGTCATGCTATACCACTAGATGGCACCATAGCACACCTGGGCTATAAGTACTGAACCGATGAAAAAGGGACCATGAAATTTGGTATGTAAACTTTATGTACAGTATCAGTAAAAAGTTTGGACACACCTACTCATTCCAGGGTTTTTCTTTATTTGTACTATTTTCTACATTGTATAATAATACTGAAGACATTAAAACTATGAAATAACAAATATGCAATCATGTAGTAACCAAAAGAAATGTTAAACAAATCAAAATATATTTTATATTTTATATTCTTGAAATTAGCCACCCTTTGCCTTGATGACAGCTTTGCACACTCTTGGCATTCTCTCATCCAGATTCAATAGGAATGCTTTTCCAACAGTGTTGAAGGAGTTCCCACATATGCTGAGTGCTTGTTGGCTGCTTTTCCTTCACTCTGTGGTCCAACTCATCCCAAACCATCTCAATTGGGTTGAGGTCGGGTGATTGTGGAGGCCAGGTCATCTGATGCAGCACTCCATCACTCTCTTTCTTGGTCAAATAGAGATTAGCCAGCCTGGATAATGTTTATTAATTATTAAATTATTAAAAATACTCATAACATTCCACCCATAAGGCCACTAGAGGGCGATTTGGTCATTTGACTGTAGGAAAGGCCTACGCACTGTAATTTTGAATCAGAATTATTCAAATAGATGTAGCATAGTTTTGATTGAAATAAGGTTATCTGAGTAAAAAAAAGTTCCCTCATGCTTGTCAAAAAGGTACCCTTATTGCACAGAGTGAACTGATTCCAGGATGATGATGCTGTATCACACTGGAAGAACAGTTCCTATCCCAGCGGTCAACAAGTCGGAGGCATATATGATTCATAAAGATCTCCCACATTTTACTGCATTATTCACTATCCGCCTACGTAGAGATTAGTTCCTCTCTGTTATGTAGGTCAGGCGATTGGATAATGGGATGACACTCACTGTTCATAAACAGTGTCCTTCTACATAATAAATCGATGGGCTGCAGCGTATGTCACTCTGTACCTAAAGCCCAGCTGATGCCCTCAGATCTTAGAAAAAAAGAGAATAGTCTTTTAACACTGCTAAAAATGTGATGTTTAGCCACACTGCCTCTAGCAGGCATCTGTGATGCTGGTGTCTGTGATGTCATCACAGTCGTCATCTGAAGCACTGACTGCCATTAATCAAGCTGGGATATTTCTGTTCTCTCTGTGTTCCCATGGAAACGCTGTGTGGCAGAAATGCATTTGGTCCTGTCTTTTCCATCAGCCAACGCAATCCTGTCCCTCAACTCACTGAATCAAAGCAGAGTCCTACTATAGGTCCAAATATAACTGGAAGGTAGTCTTAGAATGGCTCTGTTTCCGCAAGACTGAGGACTGGCTTCCTAAAGCCTGATGAAATACAAAAATACACTTTAAGTGCAGCATCCACATTAATGTTGGCAAAACTAAGAGTACATTTTTGATAAATATTTGATGGAATTAATGTTCACGATATTGCCACAATATACTCATATACTCATTTACATCCCATGTCCCATCTGACAAAAGGTCATAATGACTTACTAAGATGGACTGTGTAAACAATGTTCCCAAAAGGAGACACCTTTGGAAGCCCTGAAGCAGCAGAAATCATGTGAGTGGAGAGTAGCTGACCAGTCTGAAAATCACAAATCTACCTCAGAATGAATTTCATGCCACGCATGCATGGTGTCGAGTCTTTGGCTATGCCGGATTAAGTGATATGACATGCTATTCTATAAAATAATTTCTCCGTAATTAATATTACCTGATTGAGCTAATCATGTAAATGTAATTAACTAGAGAGTCGGGGCACCACAAAATAATATTTATAGAGCTGTTATCTTCCGAATAAACCTAGTAAGACCTAGTAATATTTTACATCAATAGCAGACAATATTAATCGTCACCTTAATTCAGTCTCATCTGAAAGTTGTAAATTCTTGGTTATCTTCACGAACCCTGGCTAACAAGTTGAATCAGCAATACAAAATTGGGTTTAATTATTTATTTACTAACTAACTAATCACACAGAATTACACATACACATAATTAATCATAACTTGATTACAAATTACTTCATAAAGGACAACGTCCCTAGCGGGCGGAACAGATATGACAGCTGGTTACACAAAAGAAAAGGGTCTGGGTTTGAGTGAAAGAGCGGGAAGACTGAGTAACAATGGAAGAAGCTGTGCTATCGTAAATACAGTATCTTATGCATTCTAAATTACCGGCCATTTGGAAAAGGAAAATGCAATAAATATTTACTCTGAGCTGCGCTTCAGTAGGTTGGTGGTAGATGGAAGGCCGTGTTGCCAAACCGAGTCCTTTGTCCTTTGAAGAATGTCTCTGGTGATCAATTGGATACGTTGTAGTAACGTCGTTGTGTGATAGACGGGATACTCTGTCTGTTCCTTCCTAACCCTCATTTGCAGCTGCTGTTGCTAACTCAATGGCTAGGAGGTATCACTTCTGTAGTGAATAAGAGTTCAAAGTTCATACCATTTGCAACCAAAGCTCACGCTGATGTTGGCTTCGTTCTGTAGTTATCTGAACCATTCTGACATCGGACCATCGTCCTCACATCCTCGGAACAGGAGGTTACATTGTCGTCAAGGCTTTATATAGTGGAGCGAGAAGGGTGTGTCTGAAAAGTTTTATAACCCATGACTCTTCACAGGGGCGGGCCACTGATTGAGCAGAGCCCTAACCTTATGAAAACCCAATTCTCACATTTTAGAAGCTAAAATCACATTTCATCCCATCACGAATAATTTCATATTCAAACATTTAAATTTAACAACAATTCCATGTGAATCCGATAACGCTGATGTGTAGACTTTCCACTGTAGAGTTTGTGTCATCTTATCATTGATGAGAATGTCTCATATGACAACCGAACTGACATCATATTCATTAAGTACCACCGCATATGTTCAATTGGTCGGATTACCAGAATATAGTTCATTTCCCCACACCTTCTGATGTTCCCAGAATCTCTATGTTAACCAAGGGGTTTGCAAATGAAACATCAGTAGGGTAGAGAGAGGAAAAGGGGGAGAAGAGGTATTTATGACTGTCATAAACCTACCCCCAGGCCAACGTCATGACAATGGACTGAGTGAGTTCTGGCGTACATTCACATATTCCTTGTCGAGATAAGATAAGGATATCTTATTTTATCATGATGGGTGTCATTCAGCTTAACAAAATGGAATTGGATACTTTGCTTAGGCATAAATTACACATGACATGTATTTGAAACTAATGGACCTTACATTAAATATACAAGCAGCCTACAAAAGCACGCAATAAATGTATTTGTCATCTTGAAAATTATGAGTGACATGAATATAGTTGTTGACCTTGAAATGAACCATTATTAGGTGACAGAAAATCTACATCCAAAAGGTGATTATTTGTATTTATTAAAGGCAGCAGCTACACTTCCTGAGGTCCAGCAAAATTAAGGCCATTCATACAATTTTAAAAACCTTACAATACATTCACAGATTTCACTACACACTGTGTGCCTTCAGGCCCCTACTCCACCATTACCACATTCAGTGCCTTCGGAAAGTATTCAGACCCCTTGACTTTTTCCACATTTTGTTAGGTTACAGCCTTACTCTAATAATGCTTAAATTGTTTTTTTTTAATCATCAATCTACGCACAATACCTCATAATGACAAAGCAAAAACAGGATTTTATAAAAAAAAATTAAAAAAACATTAACATAAGTATTCAGAACCTTTACTCAGTACTTTGTTAAGCACCTTTGGCAGAGATTACAGCCTTCTTGGGTATGACGCTATAAGCTTGGCACACCTGTATTTGAGGGAATGGGAGTTTCTCCCATTCTTCTCTGCAGATCCTCTCAAGCTCTGTCAGGTGGATGGGGAGCGTCACTGCACTGCTATTTTCAGGTCTCTCCAGAGATGTTCGATAAGGTTCAAGTCCGGGCTCTGGCTGGGCCACTCAAGGACATTCAGAGACTTGTCCTGAAGCAACATCTGCGTTGTCTTGGCTGTGTGCTTAGGGTTGTTGTCCTGTTGGAAGAAGAACCTTCGTCCCAGTTTGAGGTCCTGAGCTCTCTGGAACAGGTTTTCACCAAGGATTTCTCTGTACTTTGTTCTGTTCATCTTACACCTAGATCCTGACTAGTGTCTCCAACTCCCTGCCGCTGAAAACATCCCCACAGCATGATGCTGCCACCACCATGCTTCACCATAGGGATGCTGCCAGATTTCCTCAAGAAGTGACGCTTGGCATTCAGGCCAAAGGTTCAATCTTGATTTCATCAGACCAGAGAATCTTGTTTCTCATGGTCTGAGAGTCTTTAGGTGACTTTTGGCAAACTCCAAGCGGGCTGTCTTCTGTCTGGCCAGTCTAGCATAAAGGCCTGACTGGAGGAGTGCTGCAGAGACGGTTGCCCTTCTGAAAGGTTCTCCCATCTACACAGAGAAACTCTAGAGCTCTGTCAGACTGACCATCAGGTTCTTGGTCACCTCCCTGACCAAGGCCCTTCTCCCCCGATTGCTCAGTTTGGCCGAGCAGCCAGATCTAGGAAGAGTCTTGGTAGTTCCAAACTTCTTTCATTTAAGAATGATGGCGGCCACTGTGTTCTTGGGGACCTTCAATGCTGCAGACATTTTTTGGTACCCTTCCCCAGATCTGTGCCTTGTCTCTGAGCTCTACGGACAATTCCTACAACCTCATGGCTTGGTTTTTGCTCTGACATGCACTGTCAACTGTGGGACCTTATATAGACAGGTGTGTGCCTTTCCAAATCAAGTCCAATCAATTGAATTTACCACAGGTGGACTCCAATCAAGTTGTAGAAGCATCTCAAGGATGATCAATGGAAACAGGATGCACCTGAGCTCAATTTCGAGTCTTATAGTAAAGGGTATAAATTCTTATGTAAATAAGGTGTTTCTGTTTTTTTATTCTAAAAACCTGTTTTCGCTTTGTTGTTATGGGGTATTGTGTGTAAATTGCTGAGGAATTGGTTTATTTAATCGATTTTACAATAAGGCTGTGAGGTAACAAAATGTGGAAAAAGTCAAGGGGTCTGAATACATTCCGAAGGCACTGTATCTACAGTACAAAATCCATGTGTACGTGTGTGTGTATAGTGCGTCTGTTATCGCATGTGTGTATGCGTGTGTCTGTGCCTATGTTTGTGTTGCTTCACAGTCCCCTCTGTTCCATAAAGTGTATTTTTATCAGTTTTTTTTATCAAATTTTACTGCTTGCATCAGATACTTGATGTTCAATGTAGTCATGGCCTTGGGGACTGTGAAGAGACCTTTTGTGGGGTGTGCATGGGTTTCCTAGCTGTGCGCCAGTAGTTCAAAACAGACAGCTCAGTGCATTCAACAGGTCAATACCTCTAATTAATACAAGTAGTGATGAAGTCAATCTCTCCTCCACTTTGAGCCAGGAGAGATTGACATGCATATTATTAATATCATCTTTCTGTGTACATCCAAGGGCCAGCCGTGCTGCCCTGTTCTGAGCCAATTGCAATTTTCCTAAGTCCCTTTTTGTGGCACCTGACCACATGACTGAACAGTAGTCCAGGTGCAACAAAACTAGACCCTGTAGGGCCTGCCTTAGTGCTGTTAAGAAGGTAGAGCAACGCTTTATTATGGACTGACTTCTCATCTTAGCTACGGTTGTATCAATATGTTTTGACCATAACAGTTTACAATCCAGGGTTACTCCAAGCAGTTTAGTCACCTCAGCTTGCTCAATTTCCACATTAGTTATTATAAGATTTAGTAAAGGGTTAAGTGAATAATTTGTCCCAAATACAATGCTTTTAGTTTAAAAAATATTTAGGACAAACTTATTCCACTCTGAAACCCACTCTGAAACTAACTGCAGCTCTTTGTTAAGTGTTCCAGTCATTTCCGTCGCTGTAGTAGTTTACATGTACAGTGTTGAGTCATCCGCATACAGTTGAAGTGGGAAGTTTACATACACTTAGGTTGGAGTCATTGAAACATGTTTTTCAACCACTCCACACATTTATTGTTAACAAACTATAGTTTTGACAAGTTGGTTAGGACATCTACTTTGTTCAAGACACAAGTCATTTTTCCAACAATTGTTTACTGACAGATTATTCACTTATAATTCACTGTATCACAATACCAGTGGGTCAGAGGTTTGCATACACTAAGATGACTATGCCTTTAAACAGCTTGGAAAATTCCAGAAAATTATGTCATGGCTAACCTGAAAGGCTGCTCAGCAAGGAAGAAGCCACTGCTCCAAAACTACAATAAAAAAGACAGACTACGGTTTGCAACTGCACATGGGAACAAAGATCGTACTTTTTGGAGAAATGTCCTTTGGTCTGATGAAACCAAAATAGAACTGTTTGGCAATAATGACCAACGTTATGTTTGGAGGAAAAAGGGGGAGGCTTGCAAGCCGAAGAACACCATCCCAACCGTGAAGCACGGGGGTGGCAGCATCATGTTGTGAGGGTGCTATGCTGCAGGAGGAACTGGTGCACTTCACAAAATATATGGCATCCTAAGGCAGGAAAATTATGTGGATATATTGAAGCAACATCTCAAGACATCAGTCAGGAAGTTAAAGCTTGGTCGCAAATGGGTCTTCCAAATGGACAATGACCCCAAGCATACTTCCAAAGTTGTGGCAAAATGGCTTAAGGACAACAAAGTCAAGGTATTGGAGTGGCCATCACAAAGCCCTGACCTCAATCTTAAAGAAAGTTTGTGGGCAGAACTGAAAAAGCGTGTGCGAGCAAGGAGGCCTACAAACCTGACTCAGTTACACCAGCTCTGTCAGGATGAATGGGCCAAAATTCACCCAACTTATTGTGGGACGCTTGTGGAAGGCTACCCGAAACGTTTGACCCAAGTTAAACAATTTAAAGGCAATGCTACCAAATACTAATTGAGTGTATTTAGACTTCTGAACCACTGGGAATGTGATGAAAGAAATAAAAGCTGAAATAAATAATTCTCTCTACTATTTTTCTGACCTTTCACATTCTAAAAATAAAGTGACGTGTCACGCCCTGACCATAGAGAGCCCTCGGTTCTCTATGGTGTAATTAAAGATGTGGAACTCAATTCATGCTGCGCCTTGATCCCGTTCTAACGACACCCGTGACAGAATATCCCACCAACAAAGGACCAAGCAGCGTGAAAATGAGGTAAAGAAGTTTTGGACTTGGGAGGACATGAGAGGACATGAGACCCTTCCTTGGCGGGAGTTGCCAAGGAGCATGGAAGGACAGCGACGACACCGGGGGCCATGGCCACTGAAACCCCAAGATTTTAATGGGGTGGGGGGGGGACTTGGAGCTGGCGGTTGAGCAGCGGAGAGTGCCAGAGCCTGTTTGGGAGTCGGAGGAGGAATTTGATGAAAGATTCCGGAGAGAGGTGGTATGAGAATGCTGCCGTACAGGCGTGCTGAAGAGCGTGACACCAGTCCGGTGCCATCTGCACCGGTTTCACGCATCTGGCCTCCAGTGCATCTCCCCATTCCGGTACGTCCTGTGCCCACTCCCCGCACTCTCCCTGAAGTGCGTGTCACCAGACCAGTACCACCTGCGCCGGCTCCACGCACTAGGCCTCGAGTGCGCCTCCTCAGTCCGGTACGTCCTGTGCCTGCTCTTCGCACTTGCCCTGAAGTGCGTGTAACCAGTCCGGTACCACCTGTACCGGCTCTAGGCCTCCAGTGAGCATTCACAGTCCAGAGCTTCCGGCAACGGTTCCCGGACCGGAACCTCCCGGAGACAGTCCGGAACCTCCAGCGATAGTCAACGGTCCGGAACCTCCAGCGACGGTCCACGGTTCGGAACCTCCAGCGACGGTCCACGGTCCGGAACCTCCAGCGGCGGTCCACGGTCCGGAACCTACAGCGACGGTCCACGGTCCGGAACCTACAGCGACGGTCCACGGTCTGGAACCTCCAGCGATGGTCAACGGTCTGGAGGTTCCAGGCAAGGCGTCCAGTACTGTTCCAGGGCCGGAAGTCTTCCTCTGCGCCGATGTCCAGGCACGGCGTCCAGTCCTGCTCCAAGGCCGGAGCCTTCCTCTGCGCCGGTGCCCAGTCTAGGCACAGTGTCCAGTCCCGTTCAAAGGCCGGAGCCTTCCTCTGCGTCGGGGCACGGCGTTCTACCTGGCTCCATGTGCACCCGTGGTCTGGGTGGGCACAAAGGCCTGCACCGGAACCACCACCGCCACTAGTCACCCCCCCTACCCTTCCCATTTGGTTTCAGGTTTTGCGGCCGGAGTCCGCACATTTGGGGGGGTACTGTCACACCCTGACCATAGAGAGCCCTCGGTTCTCTATGGTGTTTAGGTCAGAGCGTGACTTGGGGGGGGGGGGGGGGGGGTTGTTATTTAGTTTATAGATTTCTAGGTTGGTGGTTTCTGTGGTTCCCAATTAGAGGCAGCTGGTAATCGTTGCCTCTGATTGGGGATCATATTTAGGTAGGCTTTTTCCCCACCTGCATTTGTGGGATATTGTTTGTGTTAGTGTGTTTGAGCACTACGTCGTCACGGTCTTTGTAAGTTTTGTTATTTTGTTTCTAGTTTCACTTTGTAATTAAAGATGTGGAACTCAATTCACGCTGCGCCTTGGTCCCGTTCTTACGACAGCCGTGACATGGTGATCCTAACTGACCTAAAACAGGGAGTTTTTACTAGGATTAAATGTCAGGAATTGAGAAAAACTGAGTTCAAATGTATTTGGCTAAGGTGTATGTAAACTTCTGACTTCAACTGTACATATACACACTGGCTTTACTGTCATTAGTAAATATTGAAAAAAGTAAGGGGCCAACACAGCTGCCCTGGATAATTCCAGATTCTACCTGTATTATGTTGTAGGGGCTTCCATTAAAGAACACCCTCTGTGTTCTGTTAGACAGGTAACTCTTTATTATATCGCAGGGGTGCAAAGGCATAACACAAGTTTTTCCAGCATTAGACTATGATCGGTAATGTCAAAAGCCGCACAGAAGTCTAACAAAACAGCCCCCACATCTTTTTATCATCAGTTTCTCTCAGCCAATCATCAGTCATTTGTGTAAGTGCTGTGCTTGTTGAGTGTCCTTCCCTATAACCATGCTGAAAGTTTGTTGTCAATTTGTTCACTGTAGAGTAGCATTGTATCTGGTCAAACAATTATTTCCAAAAGTTTACCAAACGTTGATAACAGGCTGGTTACTATATTGTGATATGGTTATTATATTGTGATCACTACATCCGATGGATCTGGATACTGCTTTCAAACTAATTTCTGCAGCATTAGTAAAGATGTGATGAATGCATGTTGATGATTTCCTTCCTGTGCTCTTTGTAACTATCCTGGTAGGTTGACTGATAACCTGAACCAGGTTACAGGCACTTGTTACAGTTTGAAGCTTCTTCTTGAATGGGCAGTTTGATGAAAGCCAGTCAATATTTAAAATCACCTAGAAAATATACATCTGTTGATATCACATTACATTATCAAGCATTTCACACATGTTATCCAGCTACTGACGGTTTACACTTGGTGGTCTATAGCAGCTTCCCACCAGAATGAGCTTTAGGTGAAGCAGATGAACCTGTAGCCATATTACTTCAACAGTATTTAACATGAGATCCTCTTTAATCTTTACAGGAATATGGTTCTGAATATAAACAGCAACACCTCCACCATTGAAATTTCTATATTTTCTGTAAATGTTATAACCTTGTATTGCTACCACTGTATCATCAAAGCTATTATCTAAGTGAGTTTCAGAGATAGTCAGAATATGATTGTCATCTGTTACTAGCAAATTATTGATTTCATGAAACTTGTTTCTTAAGCTACATATGTTAACGTGGGCTATTTTTGAGCACTTTTCTTCTGGTATGCTTACTTGTTTTCATTGCTTTACTGGGAAGCTTAGAAGAAGTAGATATACTCATGTTATTTATATTAGTGCAGGGTGAGCTGCACACAGTCGACTTCCTAAGGCACACCGCCTCATTGCTAACAGTATAAATCTGGTTCATAGGCACATGATTACTGCATACAATAGTTGTAGGGTCAGCAGAGGCATTCAGGGCAGTTAGATGGATATACATTAGGTAACTTAAATTGTGTCTACCAATGCCCCTGGTGTAATGTACATTTTCTGAAGCATTATGACAACTCTGTGTCACAATGGTAGGGATTAGATGAGCTGGGCTTGGGTCATTGATAAGTCATTGTCTCAACGCAGCCTTATAATGCTGTGAAAGGATCCAGGAACCCAAATTATTTGGGTGGATTCCATCCTCTTTATAAAACGTGTTTTGTTTCCAAAAGATATTGAAATTGTCAACACAAGTTACACCCATTGAGCTACAATAATCTCGTAGTAAATTGTGAAGAGAATGAAACCTGCTAAAGCGTTCAATGCCACGATTCAGAGAGGGCACAGGGCCAGATATGATGGTTCTTTTGTTAGTGTCCAGCAGAAAGTCAAACAGCTCTTTAAAATGCAGTTTCAACTGTTCAGCGCTGCCCTTCATAATGCCATTAAAACCCACATGGACTACGATAGAATCGATTTAAATGTCCTGACGTAGTACATTCGGGAGCAGCTTAGTAATGTAATTTACTCAACGTCCGGAATAGGACATTGTTATTCATAAATAATCTATTGGTAGCAGCAAAGCCATACATTGAGTGTACGAAACATTAGGAACACCTGCTCTTTCATTGACAGACTGACCAGGTGAAAGCTATGATCCCTTATTGATGTCACTTGTTAAATCCACTTCAAATCAGTGTAGATGAAGGGGAAGAGACAGGTTAAATAATGATTTTTAAGTCTTGAGACAACTGAGACATGGATTGTGTATGTGTGCCATTCAGAGTGTGAATGGTCAAGACAAAAGATTTAAGTGCCTTTAAACGGGTTTTGGTAGTAGGTGCCAGGTGCACCGGTATGAGTGTGTCAAGAAATGTAACACAGGTGGGTTTTTCACACTCAACAGTTTTCCGTGTGTATCAAGAATGGTCTACCACCTAAAGGACATCCAGCCAACTTGACACAACTGTGGGAAGCATTTGAGTCAGCATCCCTGTGGAACGCTTTCGCCACCTTGTAGAGTTCTTACCCCGACGAATTGAGGCTGTTCTGATGGCAAAAAGGGTGCCTCTCAACATTAGGAAGGTGTTCCTAATGTTTTTTACACTCCGTGTAGACCCCATACTCAACTGCCCGGAACTCGGTCGGGCTTATACCTCGTGGCAAAATTGTAGAATTGCAGAAAATGTATGATCCCCTGATGCAGATAAAAGTGATTTAAAAAAAAGTAAAATTAAGTGAGCTCTTTGAACTACTTTCTGAGAGTGGACCTACTGTTTTTTGTAAATGAACTAACTGTTTTCATGCACCATCTAAGAAACGTTCTAACCACAAAGCTGGTGCCATGATTTTTCACCAAGAAGTCACCATTTGTTTTACTATTCTGATTCAATCAATTAAGACATGTTCAGATTCAACAATTATTCAGAAAGCTCGGTTTCCCTGAATAATACATCCCCTGAACAAATCTTAACGTATTAATGAATGCCCTGTACATCAATTCATCAAATGGTTTCATTAAGAAATGTGCCTAAAGCAAATGTCTGTACAACTTTAATAAATGATCAGTTGATCTTGATTCTTAAACTACCAGGGGCAATTCATTTCAACAATTATATGGAAATGACTGTGTAAACCCCTTATTAATAATACTCAACGTAGAAACATAACAGTATTATGAATGTAGTTTGGTAAAATAAATTGTATTAACTTTGAAATATTTCAAATAGTCCACTATTACACTACATAGATTTCTGACATTCATTATCGTTTAACAAACTTCCCAAGCATACACCACAAAATAAGAAAGAAATTATCAGTCCTATCATTGAACAGGCCTCTTATTGCATCCTGCTCAGGAGCAAAAGACATGATCTTTGATATTATGACAATTGTCTAAAGTGGTGTGTGAGCCGATATGTGGGGTCACAATTCTAGGGCATGGGTGGAAGGGCCATGCAGCTCACTTTTTGTGCACACAAGCTCTGAGAGGAGGCTAGATGGCGCCAACAGACATGGTCACCTCGCTTCGAGTCGTTAGGAACCTACGCAGTATTTTGTATTTTTATGTATTATTTATTACATTGTTACCGCAGGAAATCTGAAGTCTTATTATATACAACCGGGATGGACTATTGGATATAAGAGCAACGTCAACTTACCAACTTATGACCAGGAATACGACTTTCCCGAAGCGACCCAAAACAACGGCCATCTAAAGAAACATTTTAACTACAAAGGGGCAGACGGAGCGCCCTCCTGGTCAACTCCGTAGATGTGCACATGCCCACCGCTCCTGAGTATACTACTCGCCAATGTCCAATTTGAGCAAGGGTTGCCTTCCAGAGAGACATCAGAGATTGTAACATTCTCTTTTTCACTGAAAAATGGCACTCTCGGGAAATGTTGTCGGGAATCGGTTCTGCCACCTGGCTTCTCCATGCATCGTGCCGACAGAGATAAACACCTTTCTGGGAAGAGGAAGGGCGGGGGTGTATGCTTCATGATTAACGACTCATGGTGTAATCATAACAACATACAGGAACTCAAGTCCTTCTGCTCACCAGACCTAGAATTCCTTACAATCAAATGCCGGCCATATTACATCCCAAGAGAATTATCATCAGTTATTATCACAGCTTTGTATATTCCCCCTCAAGCAGACACCAAGATGGCCCTCAAGGAATTTCATTGGACACTATGTAAACTGGAAACTATATATCCTGAGGCTGCATTTATTGTAGCTGGGGATTTTAACAAAGCAAAATTGATAACAAGGCTATCTAAATTCTATCAGCATATTGATTGAACTACACGAGGGGATAAAACACTCGATCACTGCTACTCTAACTTCCGTGATGCATACAAAGCCTTCCCCCGCCCTCCCTTCAGCAAATCCGACCATGGCGCCTTCTTGCTCCTACCGTCTTATAGGCAGAAACTCAAACAAAAACTGAACGCGTGAACCACAGCATTTAACCATGGAAAGAGGTCTGGGAATATGGCTGAACATAAACAGTGTAGTTATTCCCTCCGCAAGGCAATCAAACAAGCGAAATGCCGGTACAAGAACAAAGTGGATTTGCAATTCAAGGGTTCAGATACGAGATGTATGTGGCAGGGTCTACAGAAAATCACGGACTACAAAAAGAAAACTAGCCATGTCATGGACACCGACGTCACGCTTCCAAACAAACTAAACACCTTCTTTGCCCGCTTTGAGGATAATACAGTGCCACTGTCGCAGCCCGCTAACAAGGACTGCACACCCCCTCTCCTTCTCTATGGCCGACTTGAATAAAACATTTAAACGTGTTAACCCTTGCAAGGCTGCTGGCCCAGATGGCATCCCTACCCGCGTCCTCAGAGCATGAGCAGACCAGCTGACTGGTGTGTTTACTGACATATTCAATCGCTCCCTATCCCAGTCTGCTGTCCCCACATGCTTCAAGATGGCCACCAATGTTCCTGTGCCCAAGAAGGCAAAGATAACTGAACTAAATGACTACCGCCCACTCACTTCAGTCATCATGAAGTGCTTTGAGAGACTAGTCAAGGATCATATCACCTCCAACTTTCCGGCCACCCTAGACCCACTTCAGTTTGCATACCACCCCAACAATCTCCACCACACTGCACACTGCCCTATCCCATCTGGACAAGAGGAATACCTATGTAAGAATGCTGTTCATGGACTACAGCATTCAACACCATAGCACCCTCCAAGCTCATCATCAAGCTGGAGGCCCTGGGTCTGAACCCCACCCTGTGCAATTAGGTCCTGGACTTTCTGATGGGCCCCCCCCTCCCCCCAGGTGGTGAAGGTAGGAAACAACATCTCCACTTCGCTCACCCTCAACACTGGGGCCCCACAAGGGTGTGTGCTCAGCCCCCTCCTGTACTCCCTGTTTACCCACGGCTGCGTGGCCATGCACGCCTCCAACTCAATCATCAAGTTTGCAGACAACACAACAGCAGTGGGCTTGATTACCAACAACGACGAGACAGCCTATAGGGAAGAAATGAGGGCACTCGGAGTGTGGTGTCAGGAAAATAACAGAGGGGGCACCCCCCTATCCACATTGAAGGGACATCAGTGGAGAAGGTGGAAAGTTAAGTTCCTCGGCGTACACATCACAGACACACTGAAATGGTCCACCCACACAGACAGTGTGGTGAAGAAGGCGCAATAGCGCCTCTTCAACCTCAGGAGGCTGACGAAATATGTCTTGTCACCCAAACCCCTGAAAAACTTTTACAGATGCACAATCGAGAGCATCCTGTCGTGCTGTATCACAGCCTGGTACGGCAACCGCACCGCCCTCAACCGCACCGTCCTCAACCGCAAGGCTATCCAGAGGGTAGTGAGGTCTACACAACACATCACCGGGGGAAAACTACCTGCCCTCCATGACACAGACAGCACCCGATGTCACAGGAAGATCATCAAGGACAACAACCAACAGCTTCGACCTCAAGGCCACCAGACTGCTAAACAGCAGTCACTAACTCAGAGAGGCTGCTGCCTACATTGAGACCCAATCACTGGCCACTTTAATAAATGGATCACTGATCACTTTAAACAATATCACTGTCAATAATGCCACTTTAATAATGATGTTTACATATCTTACATTACTCATATCATATGTATACACTGTATTTTATACAATCTATTGCACCTTGCCTATGCCGCTCGGCCATCTCTCATCATATATTTATATGTACATATTCTCATTCACCCCTTTAGATTTGTGTGTATTAGGTAGCTGTTGGGAAATTGTTAGATTACTTGTTAGATATTACTGCACTGTTGGGAACTAGAAGCACAAGCATTTTCCTACACTCTGCTAACCATGTGTATGTGACCAATAACATTTGATTTGAAATCTTTAATTGAATTCCTTGCTGCAGAAAGGCCTTGATTATGCTACAATACCCTGAAGAGACACCTTGGGCTGACAAAGTATCCTCATCATTGTCACCATCAGTATTATAAAACTAAATACATTTCAGATCTAAAGGTGAAGCTGATGAAGCACTAAGTGGAGCATACTGGAATGGCTTTGAAAAGCAGAACAAACAATCCATGGAAAATATGATCCCAATGTGTCATTCCTGTCAATTGCTACATAATTGTCTTCATTGTGTAAGAGTTTACTGCACTTCCTGATTTGGCCTCGTTTTAGATTTAAAATCAAATCAAATACATTTTTATTGGTCACGTGCGGAATACAACAGGTGTAGACTTTACAGTGAAATGCTTACTTACAAGCCCTTTATCACCAATGCAGAGTTAAAAAGACAAATATTTGCTAAATAAAATAGGAAATAGTAACACAGTAAAAACAATAACGAAGCTATATACAAGTATTACCAGTACTGAGTCAATGTGCAGGGGTACGAGGCAGTTGAGATAATTGAGATAATACAGTCTTTACATGTGGGTAGGGGTAAAAGTGACTTGTCAATCAGGATATATAATAAACAGAGTAGCAGCAGCAGCGTGTGTAAAGTGTGTGTGGCGTCAATATGCATGTGTGTGTGTGTTTCGTGTGTGTGAGCATATGTAGTGCGTGTGTGTGTGTGTGTCAGTGTAGTATGTGTGAGGATGTGGGTAGAGTCTAGTGAGTGTGCACAGAGCCAGTGTAAGAAAGTCAGTGCAAAACTATTAAGATAAATGAATAAATAATAAAGGTGGTCAATGTAAATTGTCTGAGTAGCAATTTGATTACCTGTTCAGCAGTCTTATGGCTTGGGGGTAGAAGCTATTCTGTGAGGTAGCAGAGAGAACAGTCTATGACTTGGGTGGCTGGAGTTGCTGACAGTTTATAGGGCCTTCCTCTGACATCGCCACTTCCTCTGGTTCATTAAGAAATGCTAGTGGCCCTGACTGAATTCAAACGTGACATGGTTTCGGGGTTGTGGTTTGTTGTTGGTGTCGTGTGTGTTCTTAGGTAGAGAGAGTTAGACAAATGATTTAGCCAGTTAGCTTCAGCCGGCTGGTAGGCGACCATGGCAAAGTTGGTTTGACTTTGGGTAGCCTCACTCTGGGTATAGTTAGGAACCGTCCATAAACTACACAATGTAAATAGAACAATATTTTAATGTTGCACATCTTTTAGTTGTTTTAATGCTTTCAATATTTGTACATGCATTTCTAGTCATTTAAGTTTTTAGTCATTGAAATGCAGAGCTATTGACCTTTTTAACATAGTGTCTCATGTACATTGTGTAATTTACTTATGGTACCCAAATAGCCACATAGGGATATTGGATGTCAAACCAAATTATGTTCCAAATTGATGGTTACTTCGGTGCTGTCAGATGTAGGCAGGATTAAAATAAACCCAACCCACAGAAAACTGTTATGGTACCCTTCATTCCGTGACATACTTTATCACCAAAATTATCCTAACTGCAAATCCTACACTGTGTAGTAAATTCTGATACTAGAATAAATGTTTCTGACATAGGACATTGTCAAAACAAGAAGTTGCTTTTTAGGAGCAGTCTCTCTTTAACACAGCTCCTTATACTAGGGCTGACCCCATTTACTCGACTGGTCAATTGTTTAGTCGATAGGCTGTTGGTTAGTCGACAAAGATTTTTTGTTATTGACACCTGTCAGACACCTGTCTGATATATACCTGTCTAAGTTGACTAATCCATTGCGGAAGCCACGGGGATGGCACACCAGTTTCACCAGTAGTACATTTACCATTAATTACCATCATTTCTCATCTACAATGTTTGTTTGGTTACGGTAATTTCTATTAAAGCATTCAATATAGTATTATTAGTCTTACCGTCGTCAATCTTGAGGAGTGGACACGTTGTTTGCAGAGTGCACAACCTAGGCTACACTTGTGAGAATTTGGGGGGGTTTATTTAATTCCATGTATGAGTTGTCAAGCTATTCATTGTCTTTAGTTTGGAGCGCTTCTGTCAATCTTGGGTAAGGACACTCACCTGGCTACGCATAGAAGTAGGCCTAGGCTACTTGGCCTGTGCGCAAATGTAAGCTTATAAATGTGCCCATTTGGGGATCTGATACTATTTCTGATTGTCTTAACTCACCATCACTGTGGAGCTTCTCAATGTAATGTTTTCTTCGCCTCAAACAAAGTCCGTTTTTACATCCATTGAGAATGACAATAGCTCCACAATGTAGCCTATTTGAAAAATCTTTCCAGCTCTCTCCCTTTCGATAACCACAACATGAAACGGGGAAAAAATGTCATGCTCTGATTCGGTGGAAAAGACATAAAAAAAGACCTACCTGATTACTTCTTATCACTTGAGCAAATAGCCTACAGCTGTGTTTGTCTGTCTGGAAACTTGCTAGCACTAGCATCTTCAGGCTAGACGAAGATAATAGTTGATACAATGTTTCAAGTTCCTTACAGCAGACAGTCCATGCAGAGCCAATGTGATTTATAGGATATTTGTTTTTATCAGGATATTTACCTGCGGGCGGACATATTTTTGGGGGGGAGGGGGTGCTTTATGTAGGCTATTTTTACATATTGGCAATGGCAAGAAAATTACTCTTAGATTTGTAGCATTTTTATTTAGATAGAATTTTGATTAACCACATAAGATTGATTTAGAGATATGAAGACTATTATAAATTAAACTCTTCCATGAAAATGAGCAAATTAAAATTTTAACTGGCACGCAGATCAGTAGAAATGGTACGATAACTTGGCACTCCAAATGGAAAAGGTTGCCACCCACTGGTGTAGCCTATTACCGGTAACTTAAGGAGTGTCAGGCGCTGCAGCGTGAGGATCGATTGGTCGAAAGAACAGACAACTCTCGGTTGACCAATCCTTTTTTTGTCAGAGACAGCCCTACCTTATACTCCCTCTAGTTTGGTCTGGGAAAGCTAATGCTTTTCAGCAACAACAAAAAAACACTTACGGTAACAAGTCATGCACATATCTCTCTCTCTTGACATGTATACACAGCGACTGTAATGGATCTCGTCCTCCTCTTCTGAGGAGTAGCGAGAAGGATCGGAGGACCAATACGCAGCGTGGTAAGTGTCCATAATGTTTAATCAAAATTAACACTGAAATACAAAACAACAAACGTGAATAAACGACACAAACAAAACAGTCCCGTGTGGCACAAACACTGACACGGAAAATAAACACCCACAACTCAAAAGTGAAACCAGGCTACCAAAGTATGATTCTCAATCAGGGACAACGATTGACAGCTGCCTCTGATTGAGAACCATACTAGGCCGAACACAGAAATCCCAAATTATAGAAAAATGAATATAGACAACCCAACCAACTCACGCCCTGACCATACTAAAACAAAGATATAATAACAGAACTAAGGTCAGAACGTGACAGCGACATGTATGAGAAAGAACACAGTTCTGCGGGAAAATATGACAGACACTCTGGCAAGGAAAAGCCGCCACAAATTAACTCCAAAATACAAGCAATGTTAAGAGTAGAGTGTTAAGGTGTAACAGCATCTTCTAAGCATTGTAATAATATAATTTCATACCGCCTGTCAATGGTGGGTGTAGCTGGTGCATGGAAGTCAGGCGCAGGAGAGCAGAGATGAATGGACAAAGCACTTTACTTAGGCAATCATAATACAGAACGCAACCGCATCACAACACAAATGCCCAAAGAACAAGTAAGGCAGCACAAAGTACAAAACCCAAGTACAAAGTACCGGCTGCCACAAGGCACGGGCATAAAACAAAACCTGGCGCAAACCAGCCGGAAGCGTACCAACCTTGACAATAAACAATACCCCACACAGACATGGAGGGAACAGAGGGCTAAATACACATGTAAATTAGTAGGAGATGTAAACCAGGTGTGCAGGAAGACAAGACAAAACAAATGGAAAATGAAAGGTGGATCGGCGATGGCTAGAAGACCGGTGACGTCGACCGCCGAACGCCGCCTGAACAAGGACAGGAACCGACTTCAGCGGAAGTCGTGACACCGCCTCTATATCCTAAATCAAAATATTGCCTAAGATTCTACTACAGAATTTGCACAGCTTTAACATTTGAACCCACATGTGAGTAAAGGTTTGTAAAAATTACATTTACAATTTCCTTATTATTTAAAACGGGTTATTAACATGTGGAAATGCTTTTATCTAGTTCATACTAGGGAGTTGTCATACCTATACTCTACTGTACAGTGATTTAGACATTTGCTCATTTGATAAACATTCAGGGAGAAGCGCCAAATGTGCATTTGTAGTATTCCATAACACAAACAAATGATTACGTCAGTAATAGACGCACAACCAACACCCTGAGCACAAGATCTGAATCACATCTAGGTCATTCACACAAGGGCTGGGACTGCTCATATTTTGAAACCAAACTGTCTTCCTCTGAGAGTACCACTGTAGCCACACCAAATCCTTGACTGTGACATTTTGCCTTGGGTGACTCAGATAAAGCCAGGATTATTACAACCAGCCATAAGAATAGACCCTCTACAAGGCATCCTTGTCTGGCACACGATTGGGGATTAAAATAGACCCAGATTGAAGTATGTTCACCTCTCAGTTAACTAGACTCATTATGTGAGAGGTCTATTCTATGATACCGTGAACCAGCTGCACTGATCACCATCTGTCTGGGGATTCCAGGTCATCTAGGCCAGTGGTTCCCAACTGTGGGGCTTGGGATCAGGGGGGGCAACTTGCAATATTCTTGAAAGTTGTAATAGTAGAAGGCAAGGTGCAATTTCAAAATTGGGTAGTGAATTATCAGTTTTCCACTTGTCATGTCAGTCATTGCATACCTAAGAGAGCTATTTATAACTTGTCAGAAATGTCCAGATCAGCTAGCCCATGTGAGCTAGTAGATTTTGTAGTAATGTTTGAATGGTAGAAATGAACACTGCAGGGGAAAAACCCTTAGAAATGTTATCTTAGTAAATGTTTCACATTCAGTAAATACGCATGCCTTTGGGAATAAGTATGCGTGCCATTTCTGCTAACTCATTTCAATGGATCCACTGAAGCTACATGACACACACAACACATGCATATCATTTGAACAACTGGAAGAAAGGAACATAAAAGGAAAAAGCAATTTAGTGTCTTTAATCATGCCCCTAGTAGGTCTCTGACTGTAGCTAGTAAGTACAAAGACAGTGTGCTGTGGCCCAGAGATGAGCGACATCAGCAGAGAGGCTAATGACGTCTGTACTGGCAGTTGTATAACCCGAGCTGAACATTTTGTCTGTCACAGTTAGAAGGTTAAAGAGGGTGACATGAATACCAGACATACTCTCAAGAGTCATGTGCAACATAGTTCCACTGGGCATATGAAGCCACCACCAAGTACACCAAGGAATACTACAGCACACAGGATCACCAGGATTCTGTGCCTAATGACATACTGAACCACAAGCTACCTGACATATTTAGGTTATCATGTCAGGCCTTTCTACCTCTAGATTTGCATATCTGTATTTCCACCA
Organism: Oncorhynchus clarkii lewisi; assembly: GCF_045791955.1. Classification (NCBI taxonomy): domain Eukaryota; kingdom Metazoa; phylum Chordata; class Actinopteri; order Salmoniformes; family Salmonidae; genus Oncorhynchus; species Oncorhynchus clarkii. Next base: position 38,400,557 of record NC_092156.1, read on the forward strand.
TAGGTTTAATCCGTTAAATTAATATGGGTTATCTGATAACAGAAATGCCTATTTTTTGCTTATATGACAAGCACTAAGCTGTACTAGGCATGTAGCCTAGCAGTTAAGAGTGTTGGGATAGTAACCGAAAGTTTGCTGGTTCGAGTCCCCAAGCCACCTAGGTGAATAATCTGTTGATGTGCCCTTGAGCAAGGTACTTAACCGTAATTGTTGCTGTGAGTCGCTCTAAATGACTCAAATGTCAAATGTAATCCATAGCATGATCCAATTGTGCCGTGTCATGCCTGTCAGGCCTATTCAACTGGGGTAATTGGCAGAACTTGATCTCATCTTTGTTATACTTCATTTTCAAAAAAGGAGCGATGGGAATGATAAATAAATCATGTATTCCAGATGTGTTAACACTGACCTAATTATTTAACTGATCAATAGTTGTATCCTCAACCTATCCCAGCAGAGGACACCAAAATCACTAGAATATCATTTGTACGACTGGTTACGAGTCAGTCATAATCTAATCCTGTTGGCAGATGCATTACACTTGACTGTCACTTCATTACAGTAGTTAAGTGTTAATTACTGCTCTTACATCCATTCCAATTATGTTCCAAAAGAAGGGCTTAGGGATCCCCTTCAAAAAATTAATGAAATAAATATCCTCTTTGCTATAACAACGACTTCCCAGGAAACAAGTATTTGTTCACTGTATTATCAGTCACTGCCTGAGGACATAAAAGACAGGAGAATAACCATCAAATGCATGATGTTGGTGATGGGAGGCATTATTATGTTGATATTTAATGTGGCACAGTGCAGCTGACACTCATGTGACATGACATTTTTGGTGTCCCAAAAAAACATGGCACAAACACAAGGTGACACAACACAACGGAAGAAGGGGCCAGCAAATAGATGCTTGCTGTATAACAGTTGTGCACTGCCAGGGTGACTGCCTTTATTATTTTACATCAGTTACTAGAGATATAAGGTTTAAATGTAGCCCAAATCACTAACTATTGACTTCTACTGGCCTGGGAAACTAGGCTAACCCTGGCTCCATCTTATCTTCCAAACCTCCTGTTCCCATACAAACTGACAGACAGTTGAGGACTACAGATAACAGGCACCCCCAAATCAAACCATGCATCTTTGGAGTTAGATCCTTTTCTTCGGATTGGCTCTCAGACTGGGATTTCTCCCTGACCTGTCCATGACATAAAGGGTCAGGGCACAGTCTTTGTCTAACCTGTGTCTTTCTGATTGAATCAAGTCTGAATCCATTCTGAATCATTCTCTGAATGTGTTTCATAACCTTACACTTGGAGCTCTGCTACTTCTCTGCAAAGCAGTACAGGTTTGATTGGATTCTGTCCTGAGTTGTTGCCGAGTAGAATACACTGCCTAATCAGAGCCACTGATGTAGGTCACAGTAAGATGGTTTAGATATCTGGCGCCTAGCTGCTGAACCTTAAGTAGAGACCTTGTGACCCAAAACGGTCAGACAGAGGCTGAGTCAGTTAATAGAATATTGGCATACAGAACGAGAGACAGAGAGCTTTATATTCACATGCAGTAGGCTACATCCTCACTGATTTCTCAGAATGCACCTTGACAGAGGAGTTCAACTGTGTTTCACAGTGCTAACAGGTCAATTCACAAAATAAACATTTTCTTTGATATAAAACTGCCTTTAAAAAGAAAAACTACAGCACACTGGTAAGCTTGTTGTTTCTCTTTAACAAAAACACCTAATAACACAATAATAGCAGTTGAACAAAAAAACTTTTGCGATACAGACACTCTCAGTTTCATTGAGAGTACATAAAGAAGCATTCTCAGGTAAATCATGGAAATAGAAAATGGTGCACTGCTCAAGGCCAAACTCATCTCCAGACCCCTAAAAAATAAACCTGTAGTCATGTTTCATCTATATTGTGTGCAGTTGAAATGAATCAACATGAGTTGAACCTTCACGGAAGCTTTGAGGAGAGCCGACTGTCTTTCTTAAAGGGACAGAGCACAAGCAAAGATGCTTTTCCTATTGCATGGACCTGCTCCATTTGTGGATGGCCAGTCACATAATGCAGCTCCAGCAATATTCTGACTAGTGTTCAGTCTAAGCTTGCAGGACATGGCCCAGTAACCTACTTTCCCTCCAGCAGGCTCTGTAACATCAGAGGCGTACATGTCATCAGTTACCTAACGTTCACAGAGCAGGGTAAATCCATTTGAATTCAATCACTATTTGACAGCATTCCTTTTACTTTGAACAAAACTTTCCATACATGTTTGCCCATGGAAGAAGTGGTCAGTAAGGGACTTTTTTACCTGAATGCCAAAACATTCAGGAGATAAAGGTGCTCAGAGTTGACACATTTGAATACCCTACCATACAATGAGATCCATGTCTTCATCACAGGAACAGATAAACGGTTCAGTTTGATATCATGTAAAAGCTTACCAATAGGGTTGTCAAACTATTTGTTCATTTCTTGAAAAAAATGTATTTTAGATAATTGACCATGTCAATGATAATTGACCATGTTTATTTTCTTTAAAATAAATTATCAAATAGCTTGACAACCCTGTTTGTAAGTTTCTAAATGACATCAACCATATATATTTTCCAGTGATGAAGACATGGTTGTCTCACGGTATGGTGGGGTATGCAAAATATATCTACTTTGAGGACCTTCATCTCTTGAATGTTTTGGCATTCAGATCCAAAAAGTCACTTTCTGAGCACTTTACAATGGATGGAAGATTTTGTTCAAATCAAATGGGGTGCTGTCAAAAATTGGCATTTTTTCAGGCAAAGAGATGTGAAAACCCTCTACATCATAAGGAGGGGTCAGAGACCCCACTTCCTATCTGAACGCACTTCCAATAAAATAAAAGGATGTCAATGAGGTATGTGAAAGCAAAGTTTATAGGATCACCACAGAACTTGCTGCATCTACTTTAGCTATAAACTGAAGTGAAGGCTTGTTGTTTATTTTCAACCTTTATAACCAGGGCTTGAACTGACCCTCTATACTACTGCCATGACACAGCTTTGCTAGGAAGACCTCATAGTTGAGTCAAACAGTCAGAGTGAAAGGGCAGTGGTATCCATAAAAATAAAGGAATTGGATGGAAAGAGCATGAAATACAGAGAGAAACGATACCGGTAGATAGAAATATGCAGATGAGTGAGGAAAAGGTGATGGTAACCAGTTGAGGGCAGACAGCATATCTCTTGTGTTAAAAGTCTAGCTCAAGCAGATTGGTTCAGTAAAACACTCTTACCTCACCACCATTACTTCAACTCACCTCAATGCGGCTTCCACAAGCCTGACCACATGGAACCACCCACATCACAGACCAGATTAACATGAGTAAAACATAGGCTAACAATCAATGTTCCGTCAAAAAATGTTTTGCCACTGAGTAAATGTCTGGTCTGCAGAGCGCAAACTTGAACGTTGTGACAATTTTGTGCAACTTCTGGCACGTTTACTCTGAACACTGAGGCTCTATCTGCTTTAAGTTACAGTACAGTTATAACAGTGGCCAAGTAGGCTGCTGTGGCTATTTGATCATAATGTAGGCCTATCAGAGTGGTCTACCATCAAAAACAATGGAGAAAATGCACCCCATAACATTTTAACATTGAAATAGTTGTTTATCATTCAGCCTACAGTAGCAGCCAATGTGTGGTGTTAAATGTAGGCCTACATTCTGTGAAATTTTGGAAAGAATATGCAGGGTTTGACATTAACCTGTTTACCCACTTGTCCTTCAGACAAGAAGTTGACTGAAAATGTGCTGCTTGATGCAAGAAAACACTTTACAAAATAAAGTTAATTATTATTCCCATACTATTATTACAGAGAATCAGACAAATTATGCTACCCTCTGCCTATTGGCTACTTAGCTTAGTCAAGCCTGTCTCAAAATACAACACAGCCCCTTAAGACAGAAATAATTATCTTTACCTGACTCACTTTTCAAAGACGCACACGCTTTGTGCTCTTGTAGAAAACATCCACTCCCGCATTGCTGACTAGAAATGAGCTATAACTGGTTAATAGCTCACTTACTAGCAAAGAATATGAACAAATGTGCACACGTGGCTACATACAATGCACATCTACTCGTGACCACTCATGCTGTAAACACAGTCCAGTTCAAACTAAACGGCACAGATCCATATATGGCAATAGTCTATTTGCATATAGAGATACTGAAGCTCTGATTGGTTTTGCCACACTGGTCTGTAGAGTACGGGCTGAGTTGTGCCTGTCACTGCAATAGAATCTTACTCAGGTGTGTTCTGCCTACTGTACAAGAAAATCTCTTGCATAGTTAGTTTTGCATACTAAGTCTTGCATAGTTTGTTTTGTTTCGGTATGTTGCAGTGAAAGTGGCTAATATTGGCAATTCCCCCAGTGGAGGGAAACGTTGATAGCGTTAACTAAAGGGGAAAACTAGATAGTTGAAGTTCAATCTTCTGCTTCTCTGTGTGGCCTGATATTTATTCTGTGCGGCAGTCCTGTACCCGCGAGCAGCTTAGAGGGAACATAATCAAGGCAAATGGAAACTTGAATATTTAATGACTTTAAAATAATGGTTCACATCATTGCAGTGTGTTGCAGTAATGAAACGATGACAACAAACCTTTTGCCATCAAAAATGTAATGTGGTTTGACTGAAGGAGTACTATCCATATCCAGACTGAATTAGGCCAATGTTTCAAATGGTTTGAATATTAATTTTTTGAAGGAAGGGCATGATGCATGTCTTTGATTGCCTCATAAGAAGACTCCCATATACTAGTCACAAAAATACATTTTACTAGTTTTATTTTACAAAAAATGACTGAAATGATCTGAAGAGCATAATTTTGTCTGATGTACTGTTACCTCTGCTTTGTATTGTGTGACACTGTCTGTCCTATGTAGGCCTATGTGACTGTAACTGTACCTCCTGCTGAGTTGATTGTGTAGTCTAACCTGTACAAAATAACATCCTCAGGGGATAATAAAGTATTCTATCATATTCTGCTCTGCTCTATTGTAGCCTACTTTCATTTATCTCATAGAAAAATGTAGAACATAGTTTCCTAAGGTTGCCTTATCTGAACTATTCAGATCAATCATACCACGCAATCAAAGCCCTACATAAGGTTGAACAGCTTTCGTTGCTGCGCAGCAAGGGTTAGATAGTTTTCCTTTTAATAAATAAATCTGGGGCATGACGTCACTGCAATCGGCTCATGCTTCTTCTTGAGTCATGAGTTACATAAGAGCATATTTCTATTTTAGTGATTAACCTACATAACTTTGGTTTGTGTTAGGCCTGCTCTGCTGACTGTGTGCTCACTGTCATCCTTTCAGAATAAAGGAACTTGATATAGGACCAAAACTATAATTCCCTGGACCATGGTCTGTCTCAGATAGCATAGGATAGCACATACTGTATTTCAAAGTAGGCTACAGGCTATTCAACAATCAACACATCTAAAACGTGCAGTCTTTAATCATTCCTAAATATTGGATGAAAAAAATATATAATATGGTCTAGTAGCCTGTCATGTTAGGTAATCTTATAGTAATAACGAAATCACCTGGAAGTTCCTTTCGGACAAATGCACGAATATAAAACCCTTATAGGCTGAAGAGAGAAACATAAAACAATAGGCAGGCCTAGGCTACTAAACATGTATACGCAACATACCGGTGGACTATTATTCACAGACATATCAGTGGAACTTCAACGTTCGATTACGCGTAGCCAGATGTCACTCACTCCACTAAATGTAGGTTACGCTTGAACTTGCTGTAAGTGACTAAAAGTCATGCATGAACTTACCTCATGTAAAGCAGTAACGAGGGGACGATTCCAATATGAAAGGCGCATCCGTGAAATACAAAACGGCTTTTACACTGCTCTTCCTACCATGCAATAGTGTTATGTAACTGGCACAATTTCTGTGGGCAAGACATCGAAGTGTTCTCTGTGCTGGTTTTCATTTTCCAACCCACACACCTCACAATTTACATCATCAGCCTTCGTCGCACCTTAAAAGGAGATAAAGGGTGTGACTAAATCAAGCGCGTTGTATCCGGATTCGCTACAGTTGGGGAGGGAGGCACCCAGCACCGCAAGTAATATTCAGTTTCAATGAGGGAGGAGCGACGTTCTCAAATCGAAAATTAGCCTAATCATGTTGTCAATAAAGCAGCATGGTGCATCGTCCAGAAATATACATCTATTTTCCATCAAACATATTTTCAAATGTTCAAACTAGTTTTCATTGGGAAGACAGATAAAGCGTTTTTATCAAAAGCAATAACTTTAGCGTGTGAAAACACAGAATTGTACATTACACCACGTGCATAATCTAGCCTAGGCTACCTCACTTGTGAGCCGATATCGCTGTGAGTTTTGAAGGGGTTACCTGGCTGGTTCCAAAACGAATGCAATCACTTTTCACACGAACAAACTCCTCCAAACGGGTAACCCGGGCCAGATAATCGAATCCCCTCATTGCCATAGAAACGTAGCCCGCTAATGTCATCGCGTAAAATTATGGACGACATTGGCCGTATTCGAGAGGTTCAAACACGAAATGTATCATGGGTAAATTGTGACTGCCTGATCTACAATGGGTAATTATTTTTTATTTATGATGCAAGATGATTTGTAGATCAGTCATTCGGCTGTTGCCTGCAGTCGTTTTGATGCTCTCGAAAACGGCCATTCACTATATATTCGTTCACGTGCTAATCGGAACTAGGAAACTCGGATATTAACGATTTGCTAATTTATTGAACACGTATTGAACGTTCAATAAACGTTAGTAAATCGAGAATGTTCGAGTTTCCTAGTTCCGATTAGCAATTCATTCGTACTAGGCTATCAACCGAGGTAATCTGCTGCTGCAGTTTCCAATTTATGCAAAAACACGCCTTTTTGATGTCAGGACCAAGTCGTATGAAGTGTGTTCAGCTACTTATTTGGTTACACAACAACCATTAATTAATAAAATGAAGGGGTACAACTACTTGCTTCCATCACTGAATGGACTGTGAAATTGCATCACTACCCTGACAGACTTAGCTTTTTATGTCAATAACTATTAAACCTTACCATTGGCATATGGCACAAATAGCCTACTATGCTAGAGTTTAAAGTAGCCCACTATAGTTGGATTAAACAGGTGGGCTGAAACTGGGTCATCCTGGACTTTTTACGGTCTTTATACAGGACAGAGAAAGGCCACACAGTATCAAACCTAACTCAGTGCAATTGATGATTGAAAATACGTATGACTTTTGTATTTAGAATGATTGAGAAATGCTATGAGACTTTCACATTATCTAAATCACTGAAATATTAAAATGTCTAATATCCACATGACATCATGATTTCAAAATGTACATTCACATGTAGAAAACAAATTAACAGCTGAATTTCAAAACCTAATCAAATGTTATTTGTCACGTGCCGAATACAACAGGTGAAATGCCTACTTACAAGCCCTTAACCAACAGTGCTTCACATTAAGAAAAAAAGTGTTAGGTAAAAAATAGAAGTAAAAGTAACAAATAATTAAACAGCAGCAGTTAAATAACAACAACGAGGCTATATACAGGGTGTACCGGTACAGAGTCAATGTGTGGCGGCACCGGTTAGTTGAGGTAATATGTACACGTAGGTAGAGATAAAGTGACAATGAATAGATAATAAACAGAGAGTAGCAGCAGCGTAAAAGAGGGGTCTGGGTAGACATTTGATCAGCTGTCTTATGGCTTGGGGGTAGAAGCTGGTAAGAAGCCTTTATGACCTAGACTTGGTGCTCCGGTACCGCTTGTCGTGCGGTAGCAGAGAGAACAGTCTATGACGAGGGTGGCTGGAGTCTTTGATAATTTTAAGGGCCTTTCTTTGACGCCACCTGGTGTAGAGGTCCTGGATGGCAAGAAGATTGGACCCAGTGATATACTGGGCCGTAAGCACTACCCTCTGTAGTGCCTTGCGGTCGGAGGCCGAGCAGTTGCCATACCAGGCAGGCTCTCGATGGTGCAGCTGTTGAACCTTTTGAGGATCTGATGACCCATGCCAAATCTTTTCAGTCTCCTGAGGGGGATTAAGCTTTGTTGTGCCCTCTTTACGACTGTCTTACTGTGTTTGGACCATTATAGCTTGTTGGTGATGTGGACACCAAGGAACTTGAAGCTCTCAACCTGCTCCACTGCAGCCCCATCGATGAGAATGGGGGTGTGCTCGGTCCTCCTTTTCCTGTAGTACACAATCATCTCCTTTGTCTTGCTCATGTTGAGGGAGAGGTTGTTGTCCTGGCACCACATGGGCCAGGTCTCTGACCTCCTCCCTATAGGCTGTCTCCTCATTGTTGGTGATCAGGCCTACCACTGTTGTGTCATCGGCAAACTTGATGATGGTGTTGGGGTCGTGCCTGGCCATGCAGTCGTGAATGAACAGGGAGTACAGGAGGGGTATGAGCACGCACCCCTGAGGGGCCCCGTTTTGAGGGGCCCCGTGTTGCATGTCGGATGTGTTGTTACCCTTACCACCTGGGGACAGCTCGTTAGGAAGTTCAGGATCCAGTTGCAGAGGGAGGCGTTTAGTCCCATGGTCCTTAGCTTAGTGATGAGCTTTGAGGTCACTATGGTGATTAACGCTGAGCTGTAGTCAATGAATAGCATTCTCAGATAGGTGTTCCTTTTGTCCAGGTGGGAAAGGGCAGTGTTGAGTTTTGGATCTATTGGGGCGGTATGCAAATCGGGTCTATGGTTTCTGGGATAATGGTGTTGATGTGAGCCATAACCAGCCTTTCAAAGCACTTCATGGCTACAGACGTGAGTGCTACGGGTCGGTAGTCATTTAGGCAGGTTACCTTAGTGTTCTTGGGCACAGGGACAATGGTGATCTGCTTGAAACATGTTGGTATTAAAGGCTCAGTCAGGGACAGGTTGAAAATGTCAGTGAAGACATTTGCTAGTTGGTCAGCACATGCTCGGAGTACACGTCCTGGTAATCCGTCTGTTGTTGACCTGTTCACCTGTCTTACTCACATCGGCTACGGAGAGCGTGATCACACAGTCGTCTGGAACAGCTGATGCTCTCATGCATGCTTCAGTGTTACATTGCCTTGCGAAAGTATTCGGCCCCCTTGAACTTTGCGACCTTTTGCCACATTTCAGGCTTCAAACATAAAGATATAAAACTGTATTTTTTTTGTGAAGAATCAACAACAAGTGGGACACAATCACGAAGTGGAACGACATTTATTGGATATTTCAAACTTTTTTAACAAATCAAAAACTGAAAAATTGGGCGTGCAAAATTATTCAGCCCCCTTAAGTTAATACTTTGTAGCGCCACCTTTTGCTGCGATTACAGCTGTAAGTCTCTATCAGTTTTGCACATCGAGAGACTGACATTTTTTCCCATTCCTCCTTGCAAAACAGCTCGAGCTCAGTGAGGTTGGATGTAGAGCATTTGTGAACAGCAGTTTTCAGTTCTTTCCACAGATTCTCGATTGGATTCAGGTCTGGACTTTGACTTGGCCATTCTAACACCTGGATATGTTTATTTTTGAACCATTCCATTGTAGATTTTGCTTTATGTTTTGGATCATTGTCTTGTTGGAAGACAAATCTCCGTCCAAGTCTCAGGTCTTTTGCATACTCCATCAGGTTTTCTTCCAGAATGGTCCTGTATTTGGCTCCATCCATCTTCCCATCAATTTTAACCATCTTCCCTGTCCCTGCTGAAGAAAAGCAGGCCCAAACCATGATGCTGCCACCACCATGTTTGACAGTGGGGATGGTGTGTTCAGGGTGATGAGCTGTGTTGCTTTTTGGTTTCATCTGACCAGAGCACCTTCTTCCACATGTTTGGTATATCTCCCAGGTGGCTTGTGGCAAACTTTAAACAACACTTTTTATGGATATCTTTAAGAAATGGCTTTCTTCTTGCCACTCTTCCATAAAGGCCAGATTTGTGCAATATACGACTGATTGTTGTCCTATGGACAGAGTCTCCCACCTCAGCTGTAGATCTCTGCAGTTCATCCAGTGATCATGGGCCTCTTGGCTGCATCTCTGATCAGTCTTCTCCTTGTATGAGCTGAAAGTTTAGAGGGACGGCCAGGTCTTGGTAGATTTGCAGTGGTCTGATACTCCTAGATTTGCAGTGGTCTGATACTTCTGGAGAGAGTTTGCTGCACTGAAAGTAAAGGGGCTGAATAATTTTGCACGCCCAATTTTCAGTTTTGATTTGTTAAAACAGTTTGAAATATCCAATAAATGTCGTTCCACTTCATGATTGTGTCCCACTTGTTGTTGATTCTTCACAAAAAAATACAGTTTTATATCTTTATGTTTGAAGCCTGAAATGTGGCAAAAGGTCGCAAAGTTCAAGGGGGCCGAATACTTTCGCAAGGCACTGTACTTGCCTCGAAGCGAGCATAGAAGTAATTTAGCTCGTCTGGTATGATCGTGTCACTGGGCAGCTCGCAGCTGTGCTTCCCTTTGTAGGCTGTAATAGTTTGGAAGCCCTGTCACATCCACTGAGCGTCAGAGCTGGTGTAGTACGATTCGATCTAAGTCCTGTATTGACGCTTTGCCTGTTTGATGGTTCGTCTGAGGGCATAGCAGGATTTCTTATAAGCTTCCGGGTTAGAGTCCAGCTCCTTGAAAGCGGCAGCTCTACCCTTTAGCTCAGTGCGGCTGTTGCCTGTAATCCATGGCTTCTGGTTGGGGTATGTACGTACAGTCACTGTGGGGACCACGTCATCAATCCATTTATTGATGAAGCCAGTGACTGATGTGGTGTACTCATCAATGCCATCGGAAGAATCCCGGAACATATTCCAGTCTGTGCTAGCAAAACAGTCCTGTAGCTTAGCATCTGCTTCATCTGAGCACTTCCTTATTGACCGAGTCACTGGTGCTTCCTGCTTTCATATAATTATGGTCAGATTTGCAAAATGGAGGGTGAGGGAGAGCTTTATACGTGTCTCTGCGTGTGGAGTAAAGGTGGTCTAGAGTTTTTTCCTGTTTGCTTATGGACGTATACAGCTCATTGAGTGCGGTCTTAGTACCAGCATCGGTTTGTGGTGGTATATAGACAGCTACAAAAAATACAGATTAAAAATCTCTTGGTAAATAGTGTGGTCTACAGCTTATCATGAGATACTCTACCTCAGGCGAGCAAAACCTAGAGACTTCCTTAGATTTCGTGCACCAGCTGTTGTTTACAAATATACATAGACCGTCACCCCTTGTCTTACCAGAGGCCCCTGTTCTATCCTGCCCGAAAAAGCTTAAAACCCGACAGCTATATGTTATTCATGTCATCGTTCATCGATTCAGTGGAACATAAGATATTACAGTTTTTAATGTCCCGTTGGTAGGATACACATTATCATAGTTCGTCTATTTTATTATCAATTGATTGTACGTTGGCTAATAGGACTGATGGTAAAGGTAGATTGCCCTCTTGGCGACGGATCCTAACAAGGCACCTGGAACTTCGTCCGCGATACCTCCATCTCCTCCTCCTACGAATGACGGGGATGAGGGCCTTGTCGGGCGTCTGAAGTAAATTATTCCCATCCGACTCGTTGAAGAAAAAGTATTCCTCCAGTACGGGTAAGTAATCGCTGTTCTGATATCTAGAAGCTCCTTCCAGTCATAAGACACGGTGGCAGAAACATTATGTACAAAATTAGTTACAAATAACGCAAAAAAAATACACAATAGCACAACTGGTTACGCGATCGTAAAACGGCAGCCATCTCCTAAGGCACCATTCTTTACAATACCAAATATGGTATTGAGAGGTAGCAGAAGATGGAATGAGATCGATTTTGGCCGACATTCTGCACATTTTCTCATCGATGAAACATTTGATCTCAATACAGTTATGTTCCCAAGAGTGGAATCTCTTATGAACAGAGTGTATTAAGTTTGGTAAACTTTACACTTTGCCAAAGTTTCCAAAAATGACATTGCTTAGAAGGAATGCAAAGGCAAATTGAGTAATTGCACATGCACACTTCACGGAGTAGGCGTTCCCAAACAGAAATATGCAAACGTATGCTAGAACACCCCAATAGGATCTCGCTAGCTCGTGCTTGGCTCTGCCCATCTCCTTGCTTGTTCTTCCCACTATGACTCATTTGTTCCCTTTTGAAATGACAAGGTGTGGTCTATCTTGGTTTAGTTACAAAGAATCTTTGGTGCCACGGTCCTGCCTTCTACTTCATTATCGTTTTCTTCCTTAGGGAGAAGGCAAACACGCTGTCGCTCCTCAACACAACTTGAACAACTGCTTAACTGTGACCTGTTCAGTTCACACTTACCTAAAGGAACGTTTTCTTCTTTGTCTCCAGTCGAAACTATCGCTACGGCTAGCCTTCGCCTCTCTAGCCCAGTTAGCTACCTGCTTCGTGCTGCTTTGTTCCCACCACGGTAGACGAGACAGAGGAGTCTTTTAAAATGTGGTTATCCCATGCTGCAAGGCAAAGCTAAGCTAGCTAGCTCACTAAAGACTTAGCAATAGCTAGGCTATATGGCCCACTAGGTGAATGATAGTTAGCAAATACCGGGACTACCTACACAGCTAACATCGGCCAGTACATGCTTAGAGCTCTTCCTCTAGCTCTTTCTACCGGCTCTTGGTAGCATTCTTAGCTACTACAGCCAAGCGTTAGCACACTCGGCTGCTACTAGCTAGACACGCTGTACTTTCAAGCTTCCAGAAGCACTCGCATAACCTGGCTCACAAAACCACCAGAGTTATGTCTACTTCCTTCCCTGATCTGGGGGACAGGCACTCGAGCCATCTGCCCTTGTGGCTCTCACATCTCGGAGAAGGACCTGCATCCTGTCTGTTTTGCCTGCTTGGGGCATGAACATGCTCAGGTGGCTCTCAACTTACTAGAGCCCTGTATGTACTGCAGGGCACTATCAAAGTCTAGCTGGAGAAGGAGGCTTAAAAAGACAGCTCCTGCTCCTGCTTCCGAGCCACCCACTGAGGAAAAGCACCAGCGTTTGACCCAACCCATCTGGGGCGAGATCATGGACAACCTCGACTCTCTCCCTTCACTTTCTGATGACATAGTCTCAGGGGAGGGGGAGGCAGGGGATTATGAGGCTGAGTACAATAGCAGTCTCACTTGCATTTGCAAACACAGGAATGGAGCGAGTGGTGGGAGCCTCTCAGGCATTCACAGCGGACCTGTGTGAGGAGTATCTTTCTCCCTTTAGGGAATTCTGCTTCTGCACATCTGTAGGCGGGCCGCGGCCAAGCTCAACATTGAGTGGTCAAATGATCCACCTAGCCAGGCTAACAATAGGGTAGCCTATGACGGAAGGAGATTCTCTTCACAGATGGTGCCCACTAAACAGCTCGTTCCGGTGGTCCAAGCCTGCCTCAGGGAGGCAAATTGGGCCTGGGGCAAGCCGTTTTCCACCAGACTAGCCCCTGAAGGCTCCCCTAACCTGGACATGCAGGGCATGGATACATGCCTATAAATGCCTCCTGTATGACCCTATGATCTGTGAACCTTATGGTGTAAAATCCCAAAGTCAATCAAGCACAAGCTGGCACGTGCAAGCAAGATGAAAGGCCAGCGTGGTGTGCAGAAATTAAACTTTAGAGTTTATGAGTGTGACTTTGAACTACATTTCCTCACACAGTAAATTAATTAGAGAGCAGAGATTTTTGTTCGCCTGAAGAAATACTTACTAGACTCAGAACTCGGAAATTACTGCACTCTCACAAATACTCCGCTTCCCCACACTGGTGTCTTTTCTCCAGCCCACATCAATTTTCCACTTTGCTCTCCAAAATCCCTTTAGCTCTCGCAAATGCTTACTATAATTTTATAACAGGGGGACATTCGAGCCAAGGAACATAGCCTGTAGCAGTCTACTGAAGTCTACTGAAACGCAATTGGTCAGGCTTTTGGACCAATCACGGCTTGACTGTTCTCCTAACCAGATTTATTTTACCATGGAAATGAAAGGGGACGGTGAAAGGTGAACGATGGCTGACAAAAATTAAGAAGTAAGTTCGATAGTTTTTCAGTGGAAAAAACAGCTAACCAACTATGATTTTAAAATGTTGAAATTGAAGTAGACAGTTATTTGGTTTTCTGTTATCAAAACAGGCAATTGATGAGGCAAGCTCAATGAAAGTTATCTTGCTAGGAAGCTAACTGGGACATTCCTACAATGTGGTTCCTTTTGGACCACATAAGTTTTGAGAAAAAAAAGTATTTCTCATTTGTTTTGTATCAGAAAAACATATTGGTCAAGCTCAGCCACGGGATATTTCCACCCTATCTGAAAGTGTTAATGATGCATGTGCACTACCGTTCAAAGGTTTGGGGTCACTTAGAAATGTCCTTGTTTTTGAAAGAAAAGCACATTTTTTGTCCAATAAAATAACATAAAATTGATCAGAAATACAATATAGACATTGTTAATGTTGTAAATGACTATTGTAGCTGGATCTGATCTGGTTTTGACCTTTTTGCCTGTCCATGACCATTCTCTTGCCTACCCCCTTTTTATTATTAAACATTGTAAGACTCCAACCATCTGCCTCCTGTGTCTGCATCTGGGTCTCGCCTTGTTTTATTTTAAATATTTTTTTTATTTCACCTTTATTTAACCAGGTAGGCTAGTTGAGAACAAGTTCTCATTTACAACTGCGACCTGGCCAAGATAACGCATAGCAGTGTGAACAGACAACAATACAGTTACACATGGAGTAAACAATTAACAAGTCAATAACACAGTAGAAAAAAAAAGTCTATATACAATGTGTGCAAAAGGCATGAGGAGGTAGGCGAATAATTACAATTTAGCAGATTAACACTGGAGTGATAAATGATCAGATGGTCATGTACAGGTAGAGATACTGGTGTGCAAAAGAGCAGAAAAGTAAATAAATATAAACAGTATGAGGATGAGGTAGGTAAATTGGGTGGGCTATTTACAGATGGGCTGGTACAGGTGCAATAATCAGTAAGCTATTTTGTAAATTACGTCACTGAAGTCAAGGATCGGTAGCATAGTCAGTTTTACGAGGGTATGTTTGGCAGCATGAGTGAAGGGTGCTTTGTTGCAGAATAGGAAGCTGATTCTAGATTTAATTTTGGATTGGAGATGCTTAATGTGAGCATGGAAGGAGAGTTTACAGTCTAACCAGACACCTAGGTATTTGTAGTGGTCCACATATTCTAAGTCAGAACCGTCCAGAGTAGTGATGCTAGTCGGGCGGGTAAAAATCAGTTGAAGAGCATGCTTTTAGTTTTACTAGCATTTGGAGGCCACAGAAGTAGTGTTGTATGGCATTGAAGCTCATCTGGAGGTTTGTGAACACAGTGTCCAAAGAAGAGCCAGAAGTATGCAGTGCGGCAATATCTAACAATTTCACAACATATACCCAATACACACAAATGTAAGTAAAGGAATATAATTAAGAATATGTACATATATGGACAAGCAATGTCAGAGCAGCATAGACTAAAATACAGTAGGATAGTATAGAATACAGTATATACATATAAGATGGGTAATGCAAGATACAGTTGAAGTCGGAAGTTTACACACACTTAGTTGAGTCATTAAAAGTCGTTTTTCAACCACTCCAAATTTCTTGTTAACAAACTATAGCTTTGGCAAGTCGGTTAGGAGATCTACTTTTTTCATGACACAAGTAATTTTTCCAACAATTGTTTACAGACAGATTATTTCACTTATTATTCACTGTATCACAATTCCAGTGGGTCAGAAGTTTACATACACTAAGTTAACTGTGCCTTCAAACAGCTTGGAAAATTACAGAAAATTATGTCATGGCTTTAGAAACTTCTGATAGGCTAATTGACATCATTTGAGTCAATTAGAGGTGTACCTGTGGATATATTTCAAGGCCTATCTTCAAACTCAGTGCCTCTTTGCTTGACATCATGGGAAAATCCAAAGAAATCAGCCAAGACCTCAGAAAAAAAAGTGTAGATCTCCACTATTCTGGTTCATCCTTGGGAGCAATTTCCAAATGGTTGAAGGTACCACGTCCATCTGAACAAACAATTGTACGCAAGTATAAACACAGTGAGACCACGCAGCCGTCATACCACTAAGGAAGGAGACGCGTTCTGTCTCATAGAGATGAACGTACTTTGGTGCGAAAAGTGCAAATCAATCCCAGAACAACAGCAAAGGACCTTGTGAAGATGCTGGAGGAAACAGGTACAAAATTATCTATATACACAGTAAAACAAGTCCTATTTCGACATAACATGAAAGGCCGCTCAGCAAGGAAGAAGCCACTGCTCCAAACCGCCATAAAATAAGCCAGACACGGTTTGCAACTGCACATGGAGACAAATATTGTACTTTTTGGAGAAATGTCCTCTGGTCTGATCAAACAAAAATAGAACTGTTTGGCCATAATGACCATCGTTATGTCAGGAGGAAAAAGGGGGAGGTTTGCAAGCCGAACACCATCCCCACGGGGCATCATGTTGTGGGGGGGGTCTGCAGGAGGGACTGGTGCACTTCACAAAATAGATGGCATCATGAGGCAGGAAAATTATATGGCTATATTGAAGCAATATCTCAAGACATCCGTCGTTAGGAGGTTGAAGCTTGGTCGCAAATGGGTCTTCCAAATGGACTATGACCCCAAGCATACTTCCAAAGTTGTGGCAAAATGGCTTAAGGACAATAAAGTCAAGTTTTTGGAGTGGTCATCACAAAGCCCTGACCTCAATCCCATAGAACATTTGTGGGCAGAACTGAAAAAGCGTGTGTGAGCAAGGAGGCCTACAAACCTGACTCAGTTACACCAGCTCTGTCAGGAGGAATGGGCCAAAATTCACCCGACTTATTGTGGGAAACTTGTGGAAGGCTACCCAAAACGTTTGACCCAAGTTAATAATTTTAAAGGCAATGCAAGCAAATAATAATTGTGTATGTAAACTTCTGACCCACTGAGAATGTGATGAAAGAACTAAAAGCTGAAATAAATAATTCTCTCTACTATTATTCTGACATTTCACAATCTTAAAATAAAGTGGTGATCTTAACTGACCTAAAACAGGGACTTTTTATTCAGATTAAATGTCAAGAATTCTTAAAAACAGAGTTTAAATGTATTTGGCTGTGTATGTAAACCGTCGACCTCAACTGTATGTAAACATTATTAAAGTGACTAGTGTTCCATTTATTAAAGTGGCCAGTGATTTCAAGTATATGTATGTAGGCAGCAGCCTCTATGTGCTAGTGATGACTATTTAACAGTCTGATGGCCTTGAGATTCAAGGTTTTACTGCTAACCTACAAAGCATTACATGGGCTTGGTCCTACCTATCTTTCCGATTTGGTCCTACCATACATACCTAAAGTACGCTACGGTCACAAGACGCAGGCCTCCTTACTGTCCCTAGAATTTCTAAGCTAACTGGAGGCAGTGCTTTCTCCTATAGAGCTCTATTTTTATGGAATGGTCTGCCTACCCATGTGAGAGACGCAGACTCGGTCTCAACTGTCACAGGCCGACTCATAGCCTGTGGCAAAAATGAGGTATAACAGGTATAGGCCAATTAAAAAATGTTCTTTATTGTAAACAAAACTATTAACTTTAAACTAAGAAAAAGGAATGAGGTGTGGAAGTATCATAATGTAAAGTGCATGGATGCGTGAATCTGTGTGTGTGAATGACTGGGTGAAAACGATGAAAAACTACAAAAGAACAAACAGGTTCATACCTGGAGGAGCAGAGAGAGAGAGAGAGAGAGGTGATTAGTGACAGTTTAAATACTTTGAACCCAGATGACTCCAATCACTAACGACCCTACTCTGCCTGCAGGAGGAACCGCCCCTGCAATGCAGAGGAGGAGCCGTGACACAACCTTTAAGTATTTATTGAAAACTCATCTCTTCAGTAGGTCCTATGATTGAGTGTAGTCTGGCCCAGGAGTGTGAAGGTGAAGGGAAAGGCACTGGAGCAACGAACAACCCTTGCTGTCTCTGCCTGACCGGTTCCCCTCTCTCCACTGGGATTCTCTGCCTCTAACCCTATTACAGGGGCTGAGTCACTGGCTTACTGGTGCTATTCCATGCCGTCCCTAGGAGGGGTGCGTAACTTGAGTGGGTTGGGTCACTGACGTGATCTTCCTGTCCGGGTTGACGCCCCCCTTGAGTTGTGCCGTGGCGGAGATCTTCTGGGCTATACTCGGCCTTGTCTCAGGATGGTAAGTTGGTGGTTAAAGATATCCCTCTAGTGGTGTGGGGGCTGTGCTTTGGCAAAGTGGGTGGGGTTATATCCTGCCTGTTTGGCCTGTCCGGGGGTATCATCAGATGGGGCCACAGTGTCTCCCGACCCCTCCTGTCTCAGCCTCCAGTATTTATGCTGCAGTAGTTTATGTGTTGGGGGGCTAGGGTCAGTCTGTTATATCTGGAGTATTTCTCCTGTCTTATCCTGTGTCCTGTGTGAATTTAAGTATGTTCTCTCTAATTCTCTCTTTCTTTCTTTCTTTCTTTCTTTCTTTCTTTCTTTCTTTCTCTCGGAGGAACTGAGCCCTAGGACCATGCCTCAGGACTACCTGGCCTGATGACTCCTTGCTGTCCCCAGTCCACCTGGCCGTGCTGCTGCTCCAGTTTCAACTGTTCTGCCTGCAGCTATGGAACCCTGACCTGTTCACCGGATGTGCTACCTGTCCCAGACCTGCTGTTTTCAACTCTCTAGAGACAGCAGGAGCGGTAGAGATACTCTGAATGATCGGCTATGAAAAGCCAACTGACATTTACTCCTGAGGTGCTGACCTGTTGCACCCAGCGACAACCACTGTGATTATTATTATTTGACCCTGCTGTTCATCTATGAACATTTGAACATCTTGGCCATGTTCTGTTATAATCTCCACCCGGCACAGCCAGAAGAGGACTGGCCACCCCTCATTGCCTGGTTCCTCTCTAGGTTTCTTCCTAGGTTCTGGCCTTTCTAGGGAGTTTTTCCTAGCCACCATGCTTCTACACATGCATTGCTTGCTGTTTCGGGTTTTAGGCTGGGTTTCTGTACAGCACTTTGTGACATCAGCTGATGTAAGAAGGGCTTTATAAATCAATTTGATTGATTGATTTGATTGAGATAGAAGCTATTTTTCAGTCTCTCGGTCCCAGCTTTGATGCACCTGTACTGACCTCACCTACTGGATGATATCGGAGTGAACATGCAGTGGCTCAGTTGGTTGTTGTGCTTGATGATCTTTGGGCCTTTCTGTAACATCAGGTGCTGTCGGTGTCCTGGAGGGCAGGTAGTTTGCCCCCGGTGATGCGTTGGGCGCACCACCCCCTGGAGAGCCCTGCGGTGGCGGGCAGTGCTGTTGCCGTACCAAGCGGGGATACAGCTTGAGACTCGCCCTCAGCTCTTTGTATACTGCATACTGCCATCTGATGTTAAAAAGGTGGTGCCTGAATCTGAAGAGCCTGTCCTGGAAATGACTGACAAGTTTGTCCTCAGTCGTCGTCACCTCTTTCTTCACTGTAACGTTGGTCCTCTGTTCTTCATCTTTGGAGGTCGCGACTGACCATTGGGTCAGGGCAATTTCATTGTTTGATGGGAGTTTCACCAGGGTGTGAGTGGTATGTTGGCACTCTTTACACTCACCATACGCACAGGTTTAAGACTTGGTGTTGCACACAGTGACATCTGCCATCTCCTCAAGATTTTTTGAGGATAAAAGCCCACGGCTGTAAAGGTTGTTAGCCATGAATTGGAGATTCTCGTGGGATTTAAATTGGTATCTCTCACGGTCAGCTTCTGTGGGTGCTTTTTACTCCGTTACATTTGACCACATCAACTGTTACATATTTAGTTAAATATGTATATTATTATATATTATGTTGACAGCCGATTCCATTGGCCGAATCCTACTCTGCCAGCCCAGCCGATACACCAGGTAAGTAGAGAACTAAAAATCTATGGAGACAGGGTGAACCTTATTGACGCTATGTGTAAGGTGTTTGCCTTTTTAAGCCAGCGACCTGGGTTTGCTTCCCTGCCCCGCCGTTCGCTACATTGGTGTCAGTAATGGAATTTACCGTCCACCTTCCGCTTCCATCATGTTCTGTTCCCCTGGATAGCTTTCGTGCTATACTTATTTACAGACGCCTAGCTTTCCCACCATTGTTGTATTATATAGGCGCTGGAGCAATACAACGAGGAAAGCCTCCCTCTAGTAGGGTGCCCTATGGAGGGGCAGCGCTGCTCATGCTTGATCTCCAAGCCTATGGTCCCGTTCCGGGCCTTGTAGGTCTTGCTGGGATTTCGTGTTGCAGCTTTTCAGCTGCAGTTAGACGTATACTTTGCCTTCCTGTGACAAGCCATCTGCCATAGCCTTTACATCCGCAGAGCGAACGGGTGCGCCACGACACTATCATTCTGCTATTGCCGGCAGCTTGCCAGGGTTTCTTCCGTAACGGGATCGACCCCCGTTTTTCCCCTAGGAAAAGGGCACCTCCCGACTTGGGGATCCATTTGTGCTTTTTACAAGTCTGTTTGGATAGAGTTGGATTGACAGGAGAGCTGCCTCTCCCTGTCTCCTGGGCGCCTTCAGGCCCACTCAAAGGCATTGTTTGAGGCATCTATGTTAAGAGATTTGTTAAGCTCTACATTACCCCTCATTCATTATGAGGTTTCCACCGAATGGACGTCTTGTGCCTGTTCGGCGCATACATCCCCTAGTTTGGGGCCTCTTAGGTATGATTCTGTCAAGACTACCTAGCTTCAGAGAGTATATGAGCACTACGGAAGTTGGCTTCATCCCCATAGTGAGAGACCAAAACTAGTATTTGTAAGAGAACTTAAGGTGACTTGTTTACCACCAATTCTCTGATAATATGAGTGAGGTCTCTCACCGAATTTCCCTTCACACTTGTAAGGAAGAAAACCTATGGTTGATAATGAAGTAGTGGGCGGGACAGTGGCGCCTTATAAGGAGTGGGGTTCCCGACGATTCACCATGCTTCCTGTCTGTATACGACAGATGTTGTATGATTGGAGATTCCTGTGACTCTGCCCCGAAGGCGTGTCCCCCATAGTGAGCGACTGCACTCATTATCAGAGAACCGGGGTTATGCAAGTAACCTTAGGTTATGGTGTGGAATGTTTATTTCCTTAATATGTCACTGCACGTCATTTGTCTTGGTCAGACAATTTACAGTAAGCTCTACTGAAACCTTTAAAAATGTGGTATATAACAGAAAAGATTCAAAGGAGTCCTTGCTGTTACACATATGCACTCCAAAACAGCTCTGACCTGAAGTGAATTGATTTGAAATTCTGATAATGGCACAACCTTTATGGAAATCACTGCTCTTTGGTGAATCACCCTTGGTTACATTGCACAATAACCTTACAGGATATTAGTTCCATGTGTGTCCATGGCGACATGGTGACTTCGTTCTATTTCGGAAGAGGAGAGCAAGAGATTCCTCCCAGCCATTACTTAACCCTAGTGGTCTTCCCTGGCTGTATTGTGAGACTGGTCACCTCTAGATTAGGTCACATACAGAACATTCTATGCTTATGAATTGGGAACATTTATTTTGGGGGTTATTACTAGATAATGTAGAGGTCTAAAATGCAGCAAAGTGGTGAACCTTTATAATTAAAGCCAGTGTAGAAAGATACTGCTGTGCTGGCTTTAATTATAAAGGATCACCACTAATTGACCGTAGAACCATCGAATAGTTATCAAATGTACATCTTCATAGTGTAATGATTAGAGGCTTGCTGAATGAAGTATGCGCTGATCCCTGTATGCTTGAAAATACATTGGGTGAAAGGCGGCTAGAAATGCCAAATGAAGTCGTACCGGCAGACTAAGGCATTTCTTGCCACAGACACCTTTCAGCAGATCCATTTTTCATTACACACTTCAAATATCAGCTATACCATAAAATATAATGTATAACATACAACAACAAAAAACACAATATATATATATATATATATATATATATATATATATATATATATATGCCTGCACTTAGACATGTATTAGAGGTTGTCATAGTATACTACAGTAGCATAAATTATGCATTATTAATAACACCCTGGCCGTCCTACAATATAAGCTTGATGCCCTCAATCTCACACAAATTATCAATGAACCTGCCAGGTACAAAGCCAAATCTGTAAACACGGGCACCCTCATAGATAACATCCTGACAAACCTTCCCTCTAAATAAACCTCTGCTGTCTTCAACCAGGATCTCAGTGATCACTGCCTGCGTCCGTAATGGGTCTGCGGTCAAACGACCACCCCTCATCACTGTCAAATGCTCCCTAAAACACTTCAGCAAGCAGGCCTTTCCAATCGACCTGGCCTGGGGATCCTGGAAGGATATTGACCTCATTCCGTCAGTAGAGGATTTCTGGTTTTTCTTTAAAAGTGCTTTCCTCACCATCTTAAATAAGCATGCCACATTCAAAAAATGTAGAACCAGAAACAGATATAGCCCTTGGTTCACTCCAGACCTGACTGCCCTTGACCAGCACAAAAACATCCTGTGGCATACTGCATTAGCATTGAATAGCCCCCGCGATATGCAACTTTTCAGGGAAGTTAGGAACCAATACACAGGCAGTTAGGAGAGCAAAGGCTAGCTTTTTCAAACAGAAACTTGCATACTGTAGCACAAACTCCAAAAAGTTCTGGGACACGGTAAAGTCCATGAAGAATAAGAGCACCTCCTCCCAGCTGCCCACTGCACTGAGGCTAGGAAACACTGTCACCACCGATAAATCCACGATAATTGAGAATTTCAATAAGCATTTTTCTACGGCTGGCCATACTTTCCACCTGGCTACCCCTACCCCGGTCAACAGCCCTGCACCCCCCACAGCAATTTGCCCAAACATCACCCATTTCTCCTTCACCCAAATCCAGATAGCTGATGTTCTGAAAGAGTTGCAAAATCTGGACCCCTACAAATCAGCTGGGCTAGACAATCTGGACCCTCTCTTTCAAAAATGATCCCCTGTAATTGTTGCAACCCGTATTACTAGCCTGTTCAACATCTCTTTCGTCTGAGATCCCCAAAGATTGGAAAGCTGCTATGGTCATCCCCCTCTTCAAAGGGGGAGACACTCTAGACCCAAACTGTTACAAACCTGTATTTATCCTACCCTGCCTCTGAGTTCTTCGAAAGCCAAGTTAACAAACAGATCACCGACCATTTCGTATCCCACCGTACCTTCTGCGCTATGCAATCTGGTTTCCGAGCTGGTCATGGGTGCACCTCAGCCACGCTCAAGGTCCTAAACGATATCATAACCGCCATCGATAA
The DNA here is from genome assembly GCF_045791955.1 of Oncorhynchus clarkii lewisi. Classification (NCBI taxonomy): domain Eukaryota; kingdom Metazoa; phylum Chordata; class Actinopteri; order Salmoniformes; family Salmonidae; genus Oncorhynchus; species Oncorhynchus clarkii. Next base: position 38,423,941 of record NC_092156.1, read on the forward strand.
AAGACAATACTGTGCAGACGTATTCATCGACCTGGCCAAGGCTTTCGACTCTGTCAATCACCACATGCTTATCGGCAGACTCAACAGCCTTGGTTTCTCAAACGACTGCCTCGCCTGGTTCACCAGACAGAGTTCAGTATGTCAAATCGGAGGGACTGTTGTCCGGACCTCTGGCAGTCTCTATGGGGGTGCCACAGAGTTCAATTCCCGGGCCGACTCTTTTCTCTGTATACATCAAAGATGTCGCTCTTGCTAGGGGTGATTCTCTGATCCACCTCTACGCAGACAACACCATTCTGTATACTTCTGACCCTTCTTTGGACACTGTGTTAACTAACCTCCAGACAAGCTTCAATGCCATACAACTCTCCTTCCGTGGCCTCCAACTGCTCTTAAATGCAAGTAAAACTAAATGCATGCTCTTCAACCGATCGCGGCCCACACCCGCCTGCCCGTCCAGCATCGCTACTCTGGACGGTTCTGACTTAGAATATGTGGACAATTACAAATACCTAGGTGTCTGGTTAGACTATAAACTCTCCTTCTAGACTCACATTAAGCATCTCCAATCCAAAATGAAATCTTAAATCTGCTTCCTATTTTGCAACAAAGCATCCTTCACTCATGCTGCCAAACACCCTCGTAAACCTGACTATGCTACCCATCCTTGACTTCGATGCAATTTATAAAATAGCCTCCAACACTCTACTCAACAAATTGGTTGCAGTCTATCACAGTGCCATCCGTTTTGTCACCAAAGCCCCATATACTCCCCACCACTGCGACCCGTATGCTCTCGTTGGTTGGCCCTCACTTCATATTCGTCGCCAAACCCACTGGCTCCAGGTCATCTACAGGTCTTTGCTAGGTAAAGCCCCACCTTATCTCAGCTCACTGGTCACCATAGCAGCACCCACGCCTGGCAAGCGCTCCAGCAGGTATATTTCACTGGTCACCCCCAAAGCCAATTCCTAATTTTCCGCATTTCCTTCCAGTTCTCTGCTGCCAATGACTGGAACGAACTGCAAAAATCGCTGAAGCTGGAGACTTTTATCTCCCTCACTAACTTCAAGCACCAGCTGTCAGAGCAACTCACAGATCATTGCACCTGTACATAGCCCATCTGTAAATAGCCCATCCAACTACCCCATCCCCATACTGTATTTATTTATTTTGCTCCTTTGCACCCCAGTATCTCTACTTGCACATTCATCCTCTGCACATCTATCACTCCAGTGTTGAATTGCTTTATCGTAATTCCTGCATAACTTCATTAGGATGAACACGTGGACCAGGAGGGGATCTGCAGCTCGCCGCTGTGTGCCAGAGGGAAAGTCTGCTGCTCTGCAGGATGTTTCAAGGATGGGATCCAACAAATGCACGTCCTCCTAAGAGAGGAAATCCATGTGCGGGAGATTTTCACCTCCTACTTCTTCAAAGAGGGTTCTGTTCCCTGGCAACACCATAGACTACACTATGTACAACCAAAGGCTCTTTTAAGAGCCTTTCACATTGCAATAAGATTATTCTTCCATTTACTTAGCTATGTCAACTGCAGTTATTCAATTCCCAGTTTCTCTCCCTTTGATTTCTACTTCTCAGGTGAGGTTGCTGTTTAGGTAAGGGATGTCTGTACAAAAACAAAACAGGCTCTTTTAAGTAGAGGTCGACTGATTATGATTTTTTAACGCCGATACCGATTATTGGAGGACCCAAAAAAGCCGCTACCGATTAATTGGACGATTACAACAATACTGAAAGAACAATTAACACTTTTTATTTGAACTTAAGATAATACATAAATAAAATCTATTTAGTCTCAAATAAATAATGAAACATGTTCAATTTGGTTTAAATAATGCAAAAAGTGTTGGGAGAAGTGTTGGAGAAGAAAGTAAAAGTTCAATATGTGCCATGTAAAAAAAGCTAACGTTTAAGTTCCTTGCTCAGAACATGAGAACATATGAAAGCTGGTGGTTCAATATTCCCAGTTAAGAGGTTTTAGGTTGTAGTTATTGTAGGAATTATGACGCGTATTTCATATACCTTTGACTATTGGATGTTCTTATAGGCACTTAAGTATTGCCAGCCTAATCTCGGGAGTTGATATGCTTGAAGTCATAAACAGTGCTGTGCCTCAAGCATTGCTAAGAGCTGCTGGCAAACACAGTAAAGTGCTGTTTGAATGAATGCTTAGGAGCCTGCTGCTGCCTACCACAGCTCAGTCAGACGGCTCTATCAAATCATAGACTTAATTATAATATAATAAACACAGAAATATGAGCCTTTGGTCATTAATTTGGTCAAATCTGGAAACGATCATTTCGAAAACAAAACGTTTATTATTTCATTGAAATACGGAACTGTTCCGTATTTTATCGAACGGGTGGCAACCTTAAGTCTAAATATTGCTGTTACATTGCACAACCTTCAATGTTATGTCATAATTATGTAAAATTCTGGCAAATTAGTTCACAATGAGCCAGGCGGCCCAAACTGTTGCATATACCCTGACCCTGCTTGCACTGAACGTAAGAGAAGTGACACAATTTCCCTAGTTAATATTGCCTGCTAACATGAATTTATTTTAACTAAATATGCAGGTTAAAAAAATATACTTCTGTGTATTGATTTTAAGAAAGGCATTGATGTTATGATTAGGTACATTTGTGCTTTTTTTGTGAATGCGCTTTTGTTAAATCATCACCCGTTTGCGAAGTTGAAGTAGGCTTGATTCGATGATAAATGAACAGGCACCGCATTGATTATATGCAACGCAGGACAAGCTAGTTAACCTAGTAATATCATCAACCATGTGTAGTTAACTAGTGATTGTGAAGATTGATTGTTTTTTTATAAGTTTAATGCTAGCTAGCAACTTACCTTGGCTCCTTGCAGCCACAAGGTCCCTTTGACGCTGCACTTGCGTAACAGGTGGTCAGCCTGCCACGCAGTTTCCTCGTGGATTACAATGTAATCGGCGTCCACAAAGGCCGATAACCGATTGTTATGAAAACATGAAATCGGCCATAATTATGCCAATTAATCGGTCGACCTCTACTTTTAAGAGTCACCCATATTGTAAAAATGTAGAGCAATTATACACCCTATAACCCACACACTCATGTATCAATCTGATTGATGGATTGTGTTGTGCAGTAAGGAGGTTCAAGTGTATAACTTCTGGCTCCTTCCACCTTCAACGAATAGGCAAAGAAGGCCAACCATCAAGAATAGTAAGACACTTCATTATTTCTATAACTACGCTATATTGTTTGTTGTCCTCGTGTGGCTGTTCATGTTTTTAGGCATTAAGTACCCTGCAGCCACTTAGTGTGCTCTGGACACCAGGTGAGGCCACACACATATTCCTGTTGATCACTGTCTCCTTAACTACCATATTTTCTCAATAAAAGTCTCTCTCCTCTTCTCCCTAAATCCTCTAGGTTATATAATCTGTGTCGGTGAACCCCTCCCACATCTGAACTGGCTACATAGAGGACACTTTGTCAGGTCAACAGGAAGTAATATTAATAAAGATATGCTTTACATTGAAATACAGATGGAGATGCACTAGTCCCAGAGTCAATAATTGAAGGTCAGTTTCACACTTTACCTGATTATTATGATGACTAACAATGTTAGAATAAAACATTTTTTAAAAGGCTTAAACATGCAGATATGTTTTGATGTGAGAGAGGATGCCATCCCCCAGTAACATCATCGCCACCTCACCGCTCTTAAGATAACCTTCAGGCTGACTAGAGACACTATTATGTAATTGTGATGAACTGAGAGAATATTTGGGTAGCACTGTAATTCATTAATCATATGCTGCCTTCCCAGCTCCTATGTTCTTACCTCTTTCCCTTTGTCTTTTCCACCTCTCTCACCACCTCTTTCTTCCTCTGTTTTTATACTGCACAACAGATGTGCATTGAAGTACAGATTTAACTTGTTTTTATAATATTACAATTATATTTATAATGCATGTATTTATAACACTTGGATAATTCACTTCTTTCAATAAAGCGTTTCATTCTCTACTGTTGAAATTAAGTCTCATTTGATGAAATACTACACATATCCTGTGTTTATCACATCAATGCAGATGAAGGGCATTAGATATTGAGATTAACCGGTCTTAGGCTATTTACATGATGCATAGGAAGTGTAGTGTACTGTTTTTTAAAATTATATTTCTGTATATATGAATTACAAATCAGCCTAGTTAAATCCTTTTTCTAGTCTATTAGTTACAATGTATAACCATTGATGTCCCAGGACCAAGATTGGTAAACACTGTTGAAGTGTATAATTGTAATGCATGCATGCAGACACAGCATCATTCAAAGACTGGAATTTGATACTCCTGGTATTGGATATGACTGAAATAATCTCAGACACTCATACCTGAAATGCACCTTTATTTGCCAAGGTAGACTACATGATCAGTGAATATATTAAAATGTACAGGTTACAATGTGGGGATGGATCTCATGCATGGTATTAACTACATGTATATATGACTTGCATCCTTGGCACAAAGTTATATTATACTCAATCCATAGGCTTCATTAAATGTCATTCAGACTGTTTTCAAGTTGATACAACTGGCTATGATAGCTGAGGTTCATAGCTAGGTTCTGAACTAATATGTATACCAAACATTTGGGTCCATACACAGATCGGCTAGATAGCTAGCTACACATCCATAGGCATACAGGTACAGTTGAAGTCGGAAGTTTACATACACCTTAGCCAAATACATTTAAACTCAGTTTTTCACAATTCCTGACATTTAATCCAAGTGCCCGTCTTAGGTCAGTTAGGTCAGTTAGTCACCACTTCATTTTAAGTATGTGAAATGTCAGAATAATAGTAGAGAGAATGAATTTCAGCTTTTATTTCTTTCATCACATTCCCAGTGGGTCAGAAGTTTACATACACTCAATTAGTATTTGGTAGCATTGCCTTTGAATTGATCAACTTGGGTCAAACGTTTCAGGTAGCCTTCCACAAGCTTCCCATAATAAGTTGGGTGAATTTTGGCCCATTCCTCCTGACAGAGCTGAAGTAGCTGTAAGCCTCCTTGCTCGCACACACTTTTTCAGTTCTGCACACACATTTTCTATAAGATTGAGGTCAGGGCTTTGTGATGGCCACTCCAATACCTTGACTTTGTTGTCCTTAAACCATTTTGCCACAACTTCCTGACTGATGACATGATGCCATCTATTTTGTGAAGTGCACCATTCCCTCCTGCAGCAAAGCACCCCCACAACATGATGCTGCCACCCCCGTGCTTCACGGTTGGGATGGTGTTCTTCGGCTTGCAAACTCCAAGCTGTTTAAAGGCACAGTCAACTTAGTGTATGTACACTTCTGACCTACTGGAATTGTGATACAGTGAATTATAAGTGAAATAATCTGTCTGTAAACAATTGTTGGAAAAATTACTTGTGTCATGCACAAAGTAGATGTCCTAATCGTTTTGCCAAAACTATAGTTTGTTAACAAGAATTTTGTGGAGTGGTTGAAAAACGACTTTTAATGACTCCAAACTAAGTGTATGTAAACTTCCGACTTCAACTGTATAAGTAACAAATAAAAATCTTTCCAGTATAATTTATTCATATGGGCAAATAGATTCCATGGTAACAGAGTGATGCTGAGACTAAGATTTTTCACTTTAAAAATGTATGTCAAACAAAAACCAATGATTAAAAAGTTAAACAAACCATACAACTGCTATGCACAAGGACTACTTTTAAAGGTCCAATGCAGACATTTTTATCTCAATATCAAATCATTTCTGGATAACAATGAAGTACCTTACTGTGAATTAAAAAAAAAAAAAAAATGGTAAAAAATAAACAAAAATTGCTTCTTAGCAAAGACACATTTCTCAAGTAAGAATTTTGCTAGGGATGTCTGGGAGTGGTCTGAGTCTGGAGGGGAAAACTCAAAACTAGCATTTATTGGCAGAGAGGTTTGGAACTATTTCTTATTGGTCTATTAACTAAATTTACTGCCTAGTGATATCACCAGGAAGGCCAAAACTCCACCACACCATAACAGGCTGAAATTTCGGGCAGTCTTTTCAAACAGCTCGTACACTAAAAGCGCATTATCATAATTTCAACAATTTCAAAGTATTATTCTAATCTTATAGTGTGGAACTATATATGAAACACAGGAAAATCATGTTTCACAATTTCCACAGAAGATTAAACAGAAACACATTTGCTTGACAAACAGTGCAGATGCAAAGTTCGGTAACAGGATGACGGCACAAACTTCATGAATAGTCATTCTGTTACCAAACATTGCATCTACACTGTTTGTCAAGTAAATGTGTTTTCGTGAAAAAAAATCTGTGGAAATGAAGTAGTAGTATGCATAAAGACAATATATCCACAGGAAAGTATAAATAAATCAACTTTTCAAAGTACTCATTGTGCATTCAGATTATTTTTTTTAAAGGCCAGCCAGTTAAGGACAAATTTTTATTTACAATGACGACCTAGGATCGTCGGTGCCTTGTTCAACATGGTTTTACCTTGTCAGCTCGGGGATTCGATCTAGCAACCTTCTGGTTACTAGTCCAACGCCCTAACCACTAGGCTACCTGCTGCACCAAATGACCTAAATCACGTGAACAATATGAAAATGCATGCATACTTGCTGAGCTTGTACACGTGTTGACATGGTTCTGCACATGCTTAAGGTGATAGCAATGTAAATGTACTACGAGAGCATTGAAAAGTTAATTAGATTATACTTTCCTGTGGATACATTGTCTCACATTACTACCTGCAAAAGGATAAACTGCAGACAACCGGTGAAATAAGTTAAACTATAATTTGAATGTGAGAGGAAGTGATTGTGAGAGGAAATGTTCCAAACAAATAAATATATGGCATTAACCTCAGACTGCACCATTTCAATCTGATTGTCAGGCACCCCATATGCATAACCCCAGGCATTATTAATGTGTGCTAGCTAGTTAGATGGATTACCCGGGCTAGAAAGCAACTAGCTAGCTTTATTTATTTTCTGGTGATGATTTTGTAGGTGCTCAAATACTATGCCCATGCTGAGGTACAGTAGCTAACACTATTGCATGTAACTACTTATGCAAGTAAATAAGCTATTATTGAATAAATTGAATTCACAATCTGGGTTAGCAATGCAAACTATGCTATTTAACTAGCTAAAACATTTCATTCCCAGTCAGCTAAATATCTAGTTAGCTACAGTAGTATCTATGTCGCAACCCTTACGCTTCAATCACACTGAAAGTGTTTATTGCATTTTGGTCCACCAGAATTACATTCATTTCCCATGTAACGCTGTGTTCAACTTATTGCATTGCAGAGGCAGTTGCAGTGCATTCGGTGTGGTGCATACCTTGGATTCATCGAACGTATGCATCAAACTGTTTGCGTTAACGGTTAAAGCTCGATTACACCGACAGAATCTTTGCGCCAAGTAGTACGCACCATCATCTGGATATGTATACAACAAAAGTTCAACATTCACCTTCTGCTAACGTTACCATTTATGTCAAGCCGCATACGTTTGCCTATCCGTATCAAGTTACCCTCTGATATCTGGAACAGGACCTGGCGATTGTTTATTATACTTATCAATGTTTGGCTTAACTAAATTCCACAAGCAATACTTTTGAATAAAATATTACAATGCCGATGACTCTTGCAGTGTGGCGAAGTAAACATACGGGACTTCCGGATTAAATCACATGACAATGACGTAGCTAATTTAAAGGAGCAGGATGTGTACAATTTGCCAAGCCAGAAAGGAACAGGTTGGTTGTTTAGCAAAACCGACTCGTGCGGTAGAGTTCCTCGGCAAAAACAAAAATGAATGCGTAATTTCTTGAGTTATCCCAGAGTAATTCTGACTGTTTTGAGTAAGTGGCTACTGCATCTCAAAATGGACAAACTGTACTATTGACGTGTTATTTTCGTTCTTCTTCTTTTTCCGCTGAGGTTTATTGGCAGACTCATAAGGTGTACTGCCGCCACCTACTGTACAGGTTTTTTTTTTTTTATGAACAAATCATAGCAATTACCAAAAATAAAATACAAAAAATAAACACAAACTAAATTCACCCTACTACCCTGAATTTCAAACAAAAACCACTATTCAGATCCCTACACAGGCTCAGGAAACTGTGAGGGAGAACCCCTGTAACATTTTGGCTGTAAAGTCCTGGAGATCCAAAAATCTATTTGCCGCCTTCACAATGATGTCTAGCTTCTTTGATTTTTGATTCGTTTGAGTAGTTAAATTTATCACCTGTGCAATAGACGCAACAAAGTCCATCATCTTCACTAATAGTCAGGATCCCTCTCCTGCATGGCATTCATTGCAGACTGTGGGACATCCACTACTATCTCCTCTCTACTCACTCCTTCAGGTATTTTCACTGCCTCCTTATAGGAGACATGCTGGATCGCCCTGATCCTAGATACTGCGACCTCCTTCATCCGTACAGGGCACTCCGGGAACTCGGGAATGCGATTCCCATCACAATTACAACAACATGCTTCATCTGACTCTTCAACTACTATATATTTATTCATTCAACAAACACTTGCCACATGTCCAAACTTTTTACAATTATAACACTGCAACGGCATCTGTACATACGGTCTCACCGCATATCTCACATATCCAAGTTTTACATAAGTTGGGAGAATCACTTCACCCAAAAACTTTTAAAAGCGATCTGCTTTGCTCCTTCCTTCTGTCTATCATTCGATTCAATCAACATGCATCTACCAATCCTGGAATGTTCTCCCTAAACCACACAGACTCTATGTCCAACAAAACACCAGAGATGACACCTTTAACCGGTGCCCTACTCTGAAAATCACAACTTTCCAAATCATACGTCGACATCTTGTTGAGCCACAGATCTTTCGCCTTTTGTGCTTTTGACACACGAAATCAGCATGATACCGCCCGCTCCTGGTCCCTCAAACCGATTCCACTTTACCCAATTCATATTTTTTATTTGTTTGTCTTGTTTTTCAAGAGAATGTAATTTAAGGGAGTATGTGAGCACACTCGTTTGGTTCGGCTTGCCAAGTTCCGCTAGGTGCCAGCCGAACTGAAGCATGCTGACGCCTTTAGACTGTTGGCAACATGTACACTAATATTTAGTCTCCAAATGTTTATTGAAAATATAAATACATTTTCACAATGAGCACTTGTCCCTCAAATACTGTACGTTGTTACAGCTGTTGTTCAGGTTTATACCTGTTGCCGCCAGCAGCATGCGTGGTAGGAGCGTGAGCACAGCGGTTTGTGTCTCAACTCTAACACTAGAGGAAGATTCCTGTGACAACTTTAACAGTTTCCTCTTGTCTCTTTTTAATATATTCTGTTTAACAGGTACAGTATGTAGTGTACCAATCACATTATCTATAGGAAATGTTATAGTCGAAATTGTTATCCGAGTGATACTTACCTTTTTATGTGGAAATTGAAAAGTTTAAATGTATAAATTGATCGAGTGAAAATGACCCTTACAAAAAATGATGGCAGTTTTAAAACTGCAGTAAAAGTGCAGTAACTGCAGTCGACTGTGGTATTTTGGACGCAGTAATTGCAGAATAACTGCACTCTAACTGTAGTTCAATTGCATAATTACTGCAGTAAAAAAATAAGAATTGGAATGCAGTATTTGCCACATACTGCATTTGTACTGGACTCAGACTGCAATCTTTTTTCAAAGCGATCTCAGAGATGAATGGGTTAAGCTAGGCTAGTTAATAGAATAATACTAGACAAAATGGCGCCTGCTAATATTCGGGTTTGAACATTTGGTTTATATCTCCTCTAATATAATATTGTGGTTTCTTTTCTACTTAATTTATACCTTTGTTCATTTTTATTAAAACAGTGCATGTTTATTAAGTTTTATCTGAGGTTATGATAAATACTGCAATGGTATATTTTGAAATTCAAGTCAATGTATTAGTAGGACTATTTTAAATACAGAGGCTGTATTATATTGCTGCACTTACAGTACTTTATAAGGTCTCATGAGTTTCTAAAGGGAAAACAAGTTGAATGTATTTCATTGTGATTTCTCATGTGAATTTGTTTTAGAATATTGGAAAAGTCATTTGTACACATGACCTTTTTGAACTTTAACTAGTTAAGAAAACATGATTGAGTGCTTTATCAAACGAAAAGTGAATCAACACTAGATGAATACGCCTGTTACAACTTTAGCAGTTTCCTCCTGTCTCCTTTTATTTCTTCTGTTTAACAGAAACATAACGTTATCTGCATTTTAGTCCCCACCACATGGGACCTGTGACATCAACATAGACATGACATCAGTCAAAACACCTCAAAACAAGACATGGTTTCAATAACAAGATACAACAAGCCCACATGGCGGCTTCTTGGCATTGTTGATAGCCATCTGACCTTTCAGAATCATAACAACACATGCCTTCCGGCCACATTGCACATACATTATTTTCGTGAAGTTGTCAGCCAACCAGTCTATAGAAACCAAGAGTTGACCAAGTCAATGTAGCCTGGGTACCAGTCAGTCTGATTAGCTATTCCACTCCTTGTCATGTTTGTCATGACAATTTCATCAGGAGTTCAATTAAGAGAACAGAAATAGACAGGCACACAGGTTAAAGTCAATAGTGTTGACATGGCATATTTTTTTTTATTTGTGCAGTGCCAATCAGTGTTCTTTTAACCATGTCTATGTTTCTAAAATAGGATCATTTAATTCACCAACATTGTTGTCCTATCAAATACTGATAACTTTGTTTCTGACTATCTCTAGCCTACAGATGCACTCACATGATGATCTGATGCTTGAAAAGTCACAGTAATAATGTACAGTAGTAACAAACATGGTGCCTCTGGATTTAGAAACTCTCTGGTAAAGGTCTTCACGGGTCCAACTGAACCTGATATACTGAGCGGGTCCGGGTCCAAAATTCTAACTTGTCCTTCGGGTCCTGGTTGGGTACTGTTTGATTGCCATCAAAGCTCATCACGAAGCTCATCACAATGCTAAGGACCCTGGGACTAATCACCTCCCTCTGCAACTGGATCTTGGACTTCCTGATGGGCCACCCCCAGGTGGTAAGGGTAGGCAACAACACGTCTGCCACACTGATCCTCAACACTGGGGCCCCACAGGGGTGTGCACTTAGTGCCCTCCTGTACTCCCTGTTCACCCACAACTGCGTGGCCAAACATGACTCCAACATCATCATTAAGTTTGCTGACGACAATAGTGGTAGGCCTGATCACCGACAACGATGAGACAGCCTATAGGGAGGAGGTCAGAGAACTGGCAGTGTGGTGCCAGGACAACAACCTCTCCCTCAATGTGAGCAAGACAAAGGAGCTAATAGTGGACTACAGGAAAAGGCGGGCTGAACAGGCCCCCATTATCATCAACCGGGCTGTAATGGAGCGGATCGAGAGTTTCAAGTTCATTGGTGTCCACATCACCAATTAATTATCATAGTCCAAACACACCAAGACAGTCGTGAAGAGAGCACGACAAAACATTCTCCCCCGCATGGGTCCTCAGATCCTCAAAAAGTTATACAGCTGCACCATCGAGAGCATCCTGACCGGTTGCATCACCGCCTGGTATGGCAACTGCTCAGCATCTGATAGTAAGGCGCTACAGAGGGTAGTGCATACGGCCCCGTACATCACTGTGGCCAAGCTTCCGGGGGTGTCCGAGGAAAACCCATAAAATTGTCAGAGACTCCAGTCACCCAAGTCATATACTGTTTTCTCTGCTACCTCACGGCAAGCGGTGCCAGAGCACCAAGAGTAGGATCAAAAGGCTCCTTTACAGCGTCTACCCCCAAGCCATTAGACTGCTGAACAATTGAATGGCCACCGGACTATTACATTGACCCCCCCCCATTTGTTTTGTACATTGCTGCTACTCACTGTTTATTATCTATGCATAGTCACTTCATTGATACCTACATGTATAAATTACCACAACTAACCTGTACACCTGCACACTGACTCGGTATCGGTACCCCATGTATATAGCCTCGTTATTGTTGTGTTATTGTGTTATTTTTTTATTACGTTATACTTAATTTATTTGGTAAATATTTTCTTAACTCTTCTTGAACTGCACTGTTGGTTAAGGGCTTGTAAGTAAGCATTTCACGGTAAGGTCTACACTTGTATTCGGTGCATGTGACAAATTGAGTTTTATTAGATTTTAGATAAGTTAAAATAAAAAATGACAGGTTAGAACTTTCAGCTGGGACTGATGAGAGACAATATCACTGATGAGGTCAACTGTTTCCATCTCATTACCTGTATGACGCAGCAGTGTCTTGCTTTAAACTCTTTTGGCACTTGTTTTGCTTCATATACAGTTGAAGTCGGAGGTTTACATACACCTTAGCCAAGTACTGAAAGAGCTGGTGTAACTGAGTCAGGTTTGTAGGCCTCCTTGCTCGCACACGCTTTTTCAGTTCTGCCCACAAATTTTCTATGGGATTGAGGTCAGGGTTTTGTGATGGCCACTCCAATACTTTGACTTTCTTGTCCTTAAGCCATTTTTCCACAACTTTGGAAGTATGCTTGGTGTCTGCTTGGGGTCATGATGCCATCTATTTTGTGAAGCGCACCAGTCGCTCCTGCAACAAAGCAACCCCACAACATGATGCTGCTAACCCCATGCTTCATGGTTGGGATGGTGTTCTTCGGCTTGCCAGCCACGCCCCTTTTCCTCCAAACATAGCGATGGTAATTATGGCCAAACAGTTCTATTTTTGTTTCACCAGACCAGAGGATATTTTTCCAAAAAGTACGATCTTTGTCCCCATGTGCAGTTGCAAACCGTAGTCTGGATTTTTTTATGGCGGTTTTGGAGCAGTGGTTTCTTCCTTGCTGAGCGGCCTTTCAGGTTATGTCAAGATAGGACTCGCTTTACTGTGGATATAGATACTTTTGTACCTGTTTCCTATGTCAATCATGATGGGGGAAAAATAAATAAAGTGGGATGCATTCCAGCAAAGCCACAAAACAACACTAAACAATACATTAATTGCACTATAACGATGACAAACGGTACCCACAAACTGTTAGGGCCTACACAAAGGTTTCCTAACAGCAGTCCCTGCATCTTACCACTGCTACACCTGGCTATCAGCGGAGCCTTATCTGGCAGTGAAACAGTTCAGCTTCATTTCCTGCCTTTAAAAAACATGGCTCACTTGCTTCTAATGACAATTGTACAAACTATGGCATAAGGGGATGACAAGCGGATATGAGGCAATCCGTAATTTCGATTAAGACATTAATGAGCAAGCTAGGACGGACGTAACGTTAGTCAATATAACTATTTGTTTAGCACTTTTGAAATGTACAGCGACAGAATTCAGAACATGGGCCGTTCTTACACCAAGTCAGAACCGTAGGATAAATAAAGGAACCGTAGGATGCATACAGTATAAGCAGACAATGAAAGCTCTTACAATATTCGATGATTACATTTCTCTAAAACAGATTATAGGCTACACGTGCACCACTAAGTCAGAACAGTAGGTGAAATTAAGAGGGGTAAATAGACCAAATTATTAGGGTGAGACACATGGGCCACTAACATCTTACTTCACAACACACACTTATTATTACTTTCTTAGCTACAGTATACATATCTCCCTGGCATATTACATAATTTATGCAGCAGCATATAATACATTTTTGGACTCACCTTGTTGTGTTGTGATCACTTGAACAGGAGGTGGCACGGCGGGTCTTCGTGGGCAAATCTTGCCAACAAAGTCTTGCATTCTCTGGATTTATGGTGCTTTCAAAACAACTGGAGGCCGGATTTATAATTCCGAGTTGGATGACCATTCAAAACGTATTTTCCCAGTCAGAGCTTGTTTATTCCTGACTTCCCAGTTATCTTGAAACTCACTAAAGTCAAGTTAACAGTTGTTTTGAGTGTGGCACAAATCACGTTGAATGTTTATCATTTTAAACTTGGAAAAGAGCCCCTTAATACCAGATTTGGGACCACACAGCCACTGTCACTGATTTCTTCCAAACCACTTGTTGAATTTGCGATTTACTTGTTGTGTAATGTTGTGTAATGGCCAATGAGCACCGATACATTTTATCTATAATTTCTCTTCATTATTTAACTTCATATGACAAGGATTAAAAAGGATTTGCCAGTATATTGTCAACTTGATTGATGATGATGACTGCTAGCTAAGATTGTGAAAGTATGATGCTGACATGATCAGTCCAATCAAAGCTACTGTACATACAGTATGATGTGATTTGATGTAATTTTATCTGTGGCCAATGACCTTGACTGCTCTTGGATGAGCACTTCTAATGTAACACTTGAAGGGCTAGAATTTAAGGTCTCCTCTTCCACTTGGCAGTGACGTAAAGTCCCCACGAGTGACAGAACACTGAGCCAATCACAGCGCAACGCTCCATATTTTCTGTTGGCTTGCCCCACCACAGAAAGCACTGAGCTAGGCTGAAACACCTGCATTTTGGAGCTGCCTTACTCAAGAAAACAAAAAAAGAGACCATGTTTGTATGCGGCTTTAATAACTCAATGATATATATTATTTTTTACCTTGTTTGTAAATAGATATGAGACACGTATTAATGCTAAAATAACATGCAAAACAGGACATTTTTGCTAAAAATGTGGGTCTGAATGACGGCTCGCCACTGGATAGTTTATTTGTTATTTTAAATCCCTCAGTCCAACACCTGTAGCCTTACATAAAAATAGTTTGAGGGGTACACAGCAGTAAGAGGATGTGTATGTTTTCCTTACTAAAAGTTCTGATTGAGTAACCCGTAGATGACAGCTGTTGAAATAGGCCAAGTACCTGGTGACAAAGAGCCAATCTGAGATTTTTGCTGCCACCGTTCCAGAGTTAATGGCCAGTGCCAGGCCAATAATGTTTAGTGGTCCCCAGCCCACCAAATTGCTTGATTTTATGTAGGTGCTATTCACCTTCTTCATGTAATCATCATCCAATTTGGATTGTAGATCAGTGTATGTTTGTCATCGACAGACAAATCTGACTTGTTACAAAGACTGGCGAACAAAAATATAAATGCAACAATTTCAAAGATTTTACTAGGGCTGTCCACGACCAAAAAACATATTGGTCGACCAAAAGTAGTCTGGTCTTTCGACCAATCGACTGGTTGAAGTTTTAAAACGTGCATTTTTCCACACATACACACACCCTATGTGTTTTAATAAAATCAACTATATGTAGGCGACTGAGCTTGTCTGATGCTTTAAGCACGCTGTCATTAAATAATTAAGACACACACAAATGACTCGAGATAGCCTAACCAGAAGAAAAAAACAAACCTTCTCCTCCAGCTGCTGCTGGGCTTTGCAGATTCTCCTGTTACGCTCCCGAAGTTGCTGGTAATAGGCTACACCAGGGGTCGGCAACGTTTTCCATTTGGAGTGCCAATTTATCTTACCATTTCTACCGATCTGCATGTCAGTTATGATTTTCATATGCACATTTTCGTAATAAAGTCTTATCTCAGTCATTGTCATGTGATTAATAAAAATGTAATCTATGAAAAATTATACAAATATAGATACAGATCTAAAAGTAATTTATATTGCCATTGCCAACTATGTAAAAAATAGTCTACAAAAATAGCCAACATATAAAAACATTGCAGCCTGCAGATAAAAAATATCCTAATAAAATTAAATCACATTTGCTATTCATGGCCTGTCTGCAAGGAACTTGAAACATTGTATCAACAATCAACTTGGCCTAGCCAAAGCTTGCATATTCTGGACCCTGAGAGTTTCCTGCACCAGTGAGCTCAGGACAGACACCGCTGTAAGCTATTTGCACAAGGGATAAGAAGTAAATCTGATAGGTCAATTTTCTGAAGATTCCACTGGATCAGAGCATGATATTTTTTCCCTTTCACTCTGAATGGTTATCGACAGGGAGAGAGCTGGGAAGATGTCATTCTCAATGGATGTCAAAACATTTACTTGTTTACTTGCTGTTTGAGGTGAAGAAAAAATTACTTTGAGAAGCTTCACAGCTCATTACTGATGGTGAGTTAAGACAATCAGAAATACCATCAGATCCACAAATGGGCACATTTATAAGCCTACATTTGTGCACAGGCCAGGTAGCCTAGGTCTATTTCTATGCGTAGTCAGGTGCCGTCCTTACTCAACATTGACAGGAGCACTCCAAACAAAACACAATTAATAAATATACAACTCATAAATGGAATGAAATAAACCAAAACTTTTTTTCTCACAAGTGTAGCCTAGATTGTGCACTGCAAACAGCGTGTCCATTCCGACAGTGAGAACTGTAAAAGCCTGTAATAACAATTTATTGAAGGCATTAACAGAAATTATGGTAACAATTTTCCTCATGCAGCGCGACACATCTCCTTAGCATAGTGTTGATCAGGCTGTTAATTGTGGCCTATGGAATGTTGTCCCACTCCTCTTCAATGGCTGTGCGAAGTTGCTGGATATTAGCAGGAACTGGAATACGTGGTCATACTCATTAATCCAGAGCATCCCAAACATGCTCAACGGGTGTATTTTTTTGTAATGCATTTGGCCATGTTCAATTAATTTGCACAAAAGGTACAAACAAAAGCATTCACTGTCAAAGTTTATACAGGTAGGACCTTCATATATACATTGCATTCGGGAAGTATTCAGACCCCTTGACTTTTTCCACATTTTGTTACATTACAGCCTTATTCTAAAATGCATTAAATACCCCATAATGACTAAGCAAAAACAGGTTTTTAGACAATTTTACATAAGTATTCAGACCCTTTACTCAGTACTTTGTTTAAGCACATTTGGCAGCAATTACAGCCTTGAGTCTTCTTGGGTATGACGCTATGAGCTTGGCACACCTGTATTTGGGGAGTTTCTCCCATTATTCTCTACAGATCCTCTCAAGCGCTGTCAGGTTGGATGGTGAATGTCACTGCACAGCTATATTCAGGTCTCTCAAGAGATGTTCAATCAGGTTTAAGTCCGGGCTCTGACTGGACCACTCAAGGACATTCAGAGACTTGTCTCGAAGCCACCCCTGCGTTGTCTTGGCTGTGTTCTTAGGGTCCTTGTCCTGTTGGAAGGTAAACCTTCGTCCCAGTCTGATGTCCTGAGCACTCGGAAGCAGGTTTTCATCAAGGATCTCTTAGTACTTTGCTCCGTTCATCTTTGCCTCGATCCTGACTAGTCTCTCAGTCCCTGCCGCTGAAAAACATCCCAACAGCACGATGCTGCCACCACCATGCTTCACCGTAGGGACGGTGGCAGGGTTTCCTCCAGACGTGACGCTTGGCATTCACGCCGAAGTGTTCAATGTGGGTTTCATCAGACCAGAGAATCTTGTTTCTCATGGTCTGAGAGTCCTTTAGGTGCCTTTAGGCAAACTCCAAGTGGGCTGTTATGTGCCTTTTACTGAGGAGTGGCTTCTGTCTGGCCACTCTACCATAAAGGCCTGATTGGTGGAGTGCTGCAGAGCTGGTTGTCCTTCTGGAAGATTCTTCCATCTCCACAGAGGAACGCTTGAGCTCTGTAAGTGTAACCATCTGGTTCTTGGTCACCTCCCCCGATTGCTTAGTTTGGCCTGGTGGCCAGCTCTAGGAAGAGTCTTGGTGGTTCCAAAATTCTTCCATTTAAGAATGATGGAGGCCACTGTAGACTTGGGGACATACAATGCTGCTGACATTTTTTGGTACCCTTCCACAGATCTGTGCCTTGACACAATCCTGTCTCGGAGCTATACGAACAACCTTTGACCTGGTGGCTTGGTTTTTGCTCTGACATGCACTGTCAACTTTGGGACCTTATGTAGACAGGCGTGTTCCTTTCCAAATCATGTCCAATCAATTGAATCTACCACAGGTGGACTCCAATCAAGTTGTAGAAACATCTCAAGGATGATCAATCGAAGCAGGATGCTTCTGCTCAATTTCGAGTCTCATAGCAAAGGATCTGAATAGCTATGTAAATAAAGTATCTGTGTATTTGTAATACATTTACAAAAATATCTAAACCTGTTTTCACTCTGTCATTATACGGTATTGTGTGTAGATTGATTAGGAAAATGTTTTATTGAATCCATTTTAGAATAAGGCTGTAACGTAACAAAATGTAAAAAGTAAATGGGTCTGAAAACTTTCAGAATGCACTGTAGGCTATGAGCAGCACTTCGTTTAATTCAACGACTGAGTTCTTGTTTTCTTGCTCAAACCTCGAGCAATATCTGTCAAACTCAGACATTTCTCTCAAAACATAGGTATGTCGATTCACACCGGACTAGTATTATCAGAGGATTTCAGTTTCCATTTAAACCATCTAAACAGTAGGCTACAGTTCCCTTTATAGGCATATTTGAAGTCCCCGTCTTGTGACTGTTGAATTTGTATAGTGCCTCACAATCATCACACATAACATAGCCTGCTTTCATCCTCTTTTACCACTTCACCAATTATTTTCCAAACGTTACTTTTCTGGCCGTTCTCTTTATTTTCAACTCTCATTTCACAGCTTTTGTCTTATTGACTTAAACTTAGACAATGTCATTTTTGCCTCCGTTCCCAAAAGCATTGTTTTGCAATTGGCTGTGTAGGATATTTGGGGCCTACACAGCCCTAAAGTTAAGGCTGAAGCACTAATACCACATAGCCTAAAATATATTTTTTTAAACTCAATGTAGCCTATATAAATTGCACAATAATTATACATTTATGGATTTAAGTTTTATGTTTCTCCTTATTTCAACCCACAGCCACAAAATATTTAATGACCCTAAACCCATCCGCCCCAGGTCAACCCGTGCATCACTACCCCAGACACCAGACTTTGATGAGCTATAACTCAGTTCTAGAATGTTGTCTTTGAAGGAGAATGAACCTAAAAATCTGTTGACATTCAGAACTGACTTTGTTTAGACATCCAGCCTGTATTGTAGTTTCATGACCAGACACAAATCTTGAAAGGCACAGAATTGATTGATTCAGGGTGATACAGTACATGCATTCAGTCTTGATTTATATGATCCTTCCCACTATATGACTGATAGTATGTCAAGTGATAAAATCCTAAATTATCAATTAAAGGTTTATGGAAAAACTGCACTTGTCCTCATGTGAACATTACAGTTTATTAAATATTCTACAGCTGTAATGTCATCAACCAAATCAAACTATTTATATAGCACATATCTTACAACAAATGCATTTCAAGGTGTTCAAAGTCATGCATTGAAAGGCATGTGGCACTTAACATCTTTCCTCTTGGCAGGTCTCTATAGGTGACCAGGGGATCACAGTCATTGGATGAGGTGTTTTCTGTAAAGTGTGGCACAGATAATGAAGAGGAGGGCATCAAGGCATTCAAAATGACTACAGGGAGGGATGTGCAGGAGTCAGAGCTTTGGGTCCTGGGTGCTTCACCGGATGGTCTGGTGGGCACCACACCTGTGGTGGACGTCAAGTGTCTCTACGGTGCAAGGGACCTTACCATTGAGGAGGCAGTGAAGTCGAAGGATTTCTAGATCCAGGAGGTAGGGTCTTACACCCTCCATGAAGACCATCCTTACTGGCATTAGGTCCAAGGGCAGCTCCACATCAATGGAAGGGACACTTGCTTCTTCGTTGTGTGGACCACCAAAGCCTCCATCACCACCCCCAACCAGCATGACGACCTCTGGCAGACTCATTTTGCTGGATTAGAGGAGTTTTTCAAGGACCACATGCTCCCAAAGCTGTCATTGCATCAGTGAACATCTAAATATATTATCAATATTTTTTTCATGCAGTTTTTGTTCTTACTTTGAGGTTTTATTCCAATCAGTTTTTTGGGCAGGCTCCGGATCAGTGTTCTCGTCGCGCCTCCTGTCAGTACCTGTTTCAGGGAAGCCAATGGTTCAAACTTCCACAAAGTTCATACACACACTAGCCTCCCAGAATAGGTTATATTATACAAGTTTTGCTCAAAAGCAGACAGCTAAAGTAATGTAGTTAACGTAAATTAAATCACAAAGGCTGGTCTGAGTGCATCTGCTCACAGTTTCATTCAGTAGTACAACACAACTCACATTGCATTTTATCATGGGCACAGTTGGAATTTATATCCATGATGTTTAAATTATGTCTTTCCCCCATCACTTCCAACAGATCTCCTTGCTGAGGGTGGCATTTATCATGCACTGCTTTCTCTTGGGTTGAGCCTGATGTTCCGCATGTCATGCCTCATGTCTAAACTACGAGGAAAAGGGGATATAAAGTCAATTTTGATGCATCTACAAATTCAATGTTTTACACAATATTGTATCATTTGATGAGCTTGTGTTTTGTATGGGAAAACATTGAGGTCACAAGTACTTTGTGAGCTAGCTAGCCAACTTTAGCTCACTATCTAACCAAGGTGTCTAACTAGCTAGCTCACTAGGCGATATTTAGCTAGCTAGCTAGTTAACATTAGTTCACCAGGGCCTCCCGAGTGGCACAGCGATCTAAGGAACTGCACTGCAGTGCTTGAGGTGTCACTACAGACCCGGGTTTGATCCCAGGCTGTGTCACAGCCGGCCGTAACCGGAAGACCCATGCGGCAGCACACAATTGGCCCAGCGTCGTCCGGGTTAGGGGAGGGTTTGGCCGGGCCTGGGATTTCCTTGTCCCATTGCACTATAGCGACTCCTTGTGGTGGGCCGGGTGCCTGCAAGCTGACTTCGGTCGCCAGCTGGAAGGTGTTTCCTCCGACACATTGGTGCGGCCGGCTTCTGGGTTAAGCGAGCAGTGTGTCAAGAAGCAGTGCGGCTTGGCAGGGTCGTGTTTCGGAGGATGCATGGCTCTCGATATTAACCTCTCCCAAGTCCGTAGGGGAGTTGCAGCGATAGGACAAGACTATACTTACCAATTGGATATCACAAAATTGGGGAGAAAAAGGGGGAAAAAGTACAAAAAAATTAAAATAAACAGCTCATGTAGTCAGACTTTTCTAATTGGTGACATGCTAGCTAACTAATTATCCTTGCCGTCGTAACGTTAGCTAGCAAATCTGACTACACAAATTGGGCAGTCTGGTAATTCTAGTAACTAAAAAATGCTAAAGGTAGTTAGCTAGGTAATTAAAAAAATGCAAACATAACAAAAAAGGTTGTAATATTTACTTGCTAGGTTACTGCACGGAGAAATGTGCCTTAAGGGATGACGTCAAACCTTGCGATAAGATGTGTAGTTCTGTATGATAGCCACATTAGCAGCTAATTAGCGTTTAATTTCTGGGGGTAATTGCAGGCGACTATATTGATAAAAGTGACCTTGTCCAAGAGAGCTTTGCACGGTTATCAAAACATCACGCCAGGGTAAGCCTACACGGAACACAGCCCATATTTTAAGTGATTCCTATGGGAAAAATGAATGGTCGAAAAAAGATTGAAACCAGACGTTTTTTTTTACCGAGCTCCGTACCAAACTTCAGAAAGATTTAGTCGTTACTATTTTTATTTGTTCAATATATAAGACCTTTCCTGTGACTGGAATAATAATTGGATAATTTATTTCGGCATGGCCAGGAAAAGTAATGACAAAAAAATAAAGGAAGTAGTTATCCATTCTATTGCTAATCAGCAAGAGAAAAACGTGCTTATAGGCAACTGCCATAACTACGCTTGGCCTATGGATAATATCATGCTTTCGAATGCTGTTGAAGATGACGAATTCCCCTCTTTACCGGTTACTCCGTGCAAACCTCCACCCTCTAAAAAAAAAACCATGAACTCTGACATGGTGGCTACATTTGTTAGTGTTCAAATACTGGAGAGTTGAGAACAAATCACGGACGCTGGACAGAGTGGATTTCAGTTGTAACAAAAGACAGTTTTAATGAGTCAGAGATATCTTGTCCCGCAGTTTTACGTGCACGGACCTAGTTCACATAACTCGTCAAGGAGCCAGGTGAAAAAGAGGCCTATACAATGGTTACATTCATTTTTATACATAGAATAAAGTAGGTGGAGTCTTGTCGTTTCGGTCTTCTTGACTGGTCGGAGGGTTGGAGGCGGGCCTTGCTCTAGCCAGAGCGGGCCCCATTGGTGCACAGCAAAAGTTCTTTGCTCTTGGGACCGGCCAGGAAGAGGGGGTCAGTCTTATGGCTGGGTGTATGTGTTCTTACGACGGAATGTCTTTGTTTATATGAGCTATGTGTATGAATATTTATATAACACCTTCTCCTTACTCATCAACTCCAGGTCTGATGCCATTGAGAAAATGGTAGGCGCGAACACCATGGTTATCGAAGGCTTGAAAAAGACTGTGGAGTTTGCATGTGGTGAAATCAAGGATGTGAAAACGAGAGTGGCAAAAGTTGAAAAACGTGTGGAAAAGAATAACAATGTCTACCATAGACGTCTCACTGATCTGGAACAATACGCAAGAAGATGGAACCTGAGACTCTACGGCTTGCCAGAGGTGGAGAATGAAGATGTGCGAGGAGAGGCTATCCGCATCTGCCAAGAAGTTATGCCTGCAGAGAAGAACAAAGTTGTTGATACCATCGACGTTGTGCATCTCCTCGGCAAGAAGCAACAGCAAAACGATTCAAGACCAAGGGGTATCATCATCCTCTTCACTGCCAGATTCTACAGGGATGATGTCTGGAAAGCTGCTAGGAAGAACGCCTTCCTTCCGAGCCATGGTCTGCGTTTCGCCGAGCATCTTAGCCCGGAGGACATAGAAAGAAGGAACAAGTTGTGGCAAAATATCAAGATAGCACAAAATGAGGGAAAGGCTGCTTACTTCGTCGGAGGATGAGGCTTCATCAACGGTTCAGAAATCCATATTCCTCCCTAAAATCTCACCAGAAGGAACAGGTTGATGGTTTCAGCCATGGTATTCTCATTTTCCTTTGTTGTTTACCTAACAAGCATCAGGTGACGACTATTTTCCAGGAATACTCAGGTACTTCAATTTATTAGTTTGTTCTTGTATGACCAGAAGACCTATTTTGTTTACAAACTTACGAATAAGATTGAAAGCTGTATTTATTTTTGTATGTATACCGTAACTAAGATACTGTTTTAAAGGGCATGCAGGTCTGCTCTGACTTTACACGGTGATTGTTCTATTTAGTTATTAATACTAATTCCAAAAAAAGGTCTTAGGAACGTAAAACATTTTCTATTCAATTATTTTATGATCAGTTTTCATATGCACTTAAAATAGTAGGTACCCGTTTATTTAAATTATTATTTTGTATTTTATTTCTCAGAATAGTTCCTGATTACACTAAAGAGGGTTTTTAGTCTCTCTTACTACAAGAACCCTTGGTTTGGTCTTGAACATAATTTTCAGTTGAGTTGAATTTCAAAGCTGGATAACGTCTAGCTCAAAGGTTATGGAATAAGCTATTTTCACTTTAAATTGACTTAAATGGTGCAGATCTCAGTTCCTTATCGTTTACGTTCACTGCTCCTACGTCTTTGACTCATCCTACTACAGTTTATACTTTTCTATAATCTTTGTTGTTTTGTCTTTGTCTATAGTTTCTCTTAATGCTAGGGGGTTACAAAACAATGTGAAGCGCAAGGCCTTATTTTTATTTTCTAAACTATTTCGAACAGATTTTTGCTTTTTTCAAGTCCCTCAATTTCGGCTGATGCCAACTTCTGGAGGTCACAGTGGGGCAACGATATTTGGCTTTCCCATGGATCTGAACGCTCCGCTAGTGTCACTACAAGGAAAAATAAATTTGGTGGTAATATTCTACACTCGGAATGTGACCCCTTTGGTCACTATATTTGTCTTGTGATCAGTTACAATGACATTACGCTCATTACTGTAAACTTCTACGGGTACAACACCAAACATGAGAATGATGAGTTGCTTGAATCATCAGAAACATATACTTCATTGGTTATCTAAATTTCCCAATTTGTTATTATTGATAGGAGGGGACTTTAACATTACTATAGATAATTCAACTGATAGATGGCCCCCAGGTAGGCCAACCAATCAGAATTTGGGTTTAATACTTTTTATGGAAAAGTTTGATCTTACTGATATATGGACAGAGGTTTCCGGCCGACAGATCATTCACTTGGAGTAAAAAAAACAGGTTCCAGACAATCCAGAATAGATTTTTGGCTTATATCCAAATGTATTGATAGTGAGTGTGTTACTACAAATATTTGTACTACTCCCCTCACAGACCATAGGGCCATTTACAATGATATCAAAATATTTACCCCTGATACTAACCTGGGTAGAGCATCCTACTGGAAGCTAAATAGCTCATTATTAAATAATGATATAGTTCAATTTGAGGTTAAAGATCTGCTCTCACACTTTTGGGAAAGGGCTTGTGAATAAAAGTCTTATTGCAAGAACTGGGAGCTCTTTAAATTTGAGGTGTCCAAATACCTTAGAAAATATGGTAGTAATCTTGCTAAGACCAGAAGAGCTGAGGAGGAAAAGGTGATCATTAAGATAACTTCCCTTTCTCAGAGGTCCCCAGCCGGCCTCTCGGGGGAGGAGAAGATGGAACTAATTGTTACAAAATAAACTGGATAATATATATAGATTAAAAGCAGAAGGAGCCTTTATTAGATCTAGGAAAAAATTGATTGAGGGAGAACAGAATTCATCCTTTTCTTTAGACTTGAGAAATGTCACTCTAAAAATAACACTATCCATAAGTTAAACATTGATGGTGTTATTACAGACAACCAAAAATTAATCGCAAAATACTGTAGCAATTTTTACAGAAAATTGTATAGCTCTACGTACTGTCAGGAATCCACAGATATGTTTTTTTAACTCACTGAATAATGTTCACTCTATCAGTGATATAGAATCTAAACAGTGTGATGAACCCATCAAAGTTGAAGAGATTCTAGAGTCAATCAAACATCTAAAGAACAATAAATCACCAGGTGTTGATGGAATTACATCATAATTTTACAAATTATTTTCTGAACAAGGTGCTCCCTTCCTATTTGAAGTATTTTTTAGAGAGTATTAAAAACAATGTTCTCCCTCCTACAATGAGTCAGGGTGTAACGGTTTTCGTCCTCCTCTTCTGAGGAGGAGTAGGAAGGATCGGACCAATGCGTAGCGTGGTAAGTGTCCATAATATAATTTTAATGAAAGATAACTGAACACAGAAAACAAAATAATAAGAGAATAAATGGAAACCGACACAGTCCAGTATGGAGCAAACACTGATACGGAAAATAATCACCCACAACCAAAATGGGAAAAAAAGGCTACCTAAGTATGATTCTCAATCAGAGACAACGATCGACAGCTGCCTCTGATTGAGAACCATACCAGGCCAAACATAGAAAAAAGAACATAGACCACGGACCCCAACTCACACCCTGACCAAACTAACACAAAGACATAAAAAGGAACTAAGGTCAGAACGTGACAGTACCCCCCCCCCTCCCTTCCCCCAAAGGTGCGGACTCTGGCCGCAAAACCTGGGTCTGGGTGGGTGTCTGTCCGCGGTGGCGGCTCTGGCGCGGGACGTGGACCCACTCCACCATAGTCTTGGCCCACTTAAGTGGCGCCTTTGGAGCGGCGACCCCGGCAGTGTTGTAGTGAAGACTCTGGCAGCGCCGGAGTGAAGGGCGACTCCGGCAGCTCCTGACTGACGGGCGGCTCCGGCAGCTCCTGACTGACGGGCGGCTCCGGCAGCCCTGACTGACGGGCGGCTCCGGCAGCTCCTGACAGACGGACGGCTCCGGCAGCTCAGGACAGGCGGGCGGCTCCGGCAGCTCAGGACAGACGGGTGGCTCTGGCAGCTCAGGACAGACGAGCGGCTCTGGCAGCTCCGGACTGACGGGCGGCTCTGGCCTGGAGATTGAACCTGGAGGGAGGAGACGGAGAGACAGCCTGGTGCGTGGGGCTGCCACAGGACCCACCAGGCTGGGGAGACCTACAGGAGGCCTGGTGCGTGGAGGGGGCACCGGATGGACCGGGCTGTGGGGGAGCACTGGAGCTCTGGTGCGCAGCCTTGGCACCACTCCTCCAGGCTGGATGACCACTTTAGCCCGGACCATCCGGAGTGCAGGCACAGGTTGAACCGAGCTGTGGGTGAGCACTGGAGATCTGTTGCATACTACTCGCACCTCTCCCTTAGGCTCAATGCCCACTTTCGCCCGGCACGGGCGGAGCGCAGGCATAGGACGTACTGCACCCTCCCAGCGCCCAGGGGTTAATAACACTGATACCTAAGCCTAAAAGATACGTGCTGCTCATCGATAACTGGCGTCCAATTTGTCTTCTTAATAATGACTATAAGATATTAGCCTTACTACTTGCAAAAATAATTAAAGAAGTCCTGGATGCAATCATTGATGAAACACAGTCTGGCTTCATGAGGAACAGACATATTTCTAACAATGTCAGACTAGTATTAGACATACTTGACTACTCAGACCTAATAACTGAGGATAGCTTCATATTATTTTTAGATTTTTATAAAGCATTTGACACAGTAGAGCATCAGTTTCTCTTCCACTCCCTTGAGAGACTTGGCTTTGGGGATTTGTTTTGCAAATGGTAACAGCTCTATCAAATAGAAATATGGCACCTCACCTCGATTTGAGTTAAAGAGAGGAATTAGGCAAGGCTGTACTATCTCTCCGTACCTGTTTTTATTAATCACCCAACTTCTTGCAAATTCTTTAAATAATAGTCCTGTACAAGGTATTTCCATAGCTGGTAAAGAAATTATTATAAACCAGCTGGCTGATGATACTACACTTTTTCTGAAAGACGCTAACCAAATTCCCATATCGATCAATGTGATACAATCCTTTTCCAAAGCGTCTGGTCTGTATCTTAACATTAATAAATGTGAACTCATAGCTGTCAAAGATTGTGTGACACCTTCATATTATTGTATTCCAGTAAAAGAAGAACTTACATATTTAGACATAACCATTACAAAGGATCAAAAGTCTAGAAGCTAACTAAATTTTAACCCTCTTATTAAAAACCCCAAGAAGAAGCTAAATCAATGGCTACAGAGGGACTTATCTTTAAAAGGTAGAGTCCTAATAACCAAGGCTGAAGGTATCTCTAGACTAACATATGGCGCTCTATCTTTATATCTTGACAGTAAAATAAGGAGATAGACCAGATGCTTTTCAACTTTCTTTGGAGAAACCGTACCCATTACATTAGGAAAACTGTTGTAATGAACACTTATGAGAATGGTGGACTGAATTTTCTGGACTTTACTACTTTAAATAATACTTTTAAGATAAATTGGATAAAACAATTCCTAAGAAGACCCACTTCTATCTGGAATTTTATTCCTCATCATGTCTTCTCTACTTTTGGTGGCCTTAACTTCATGTTGTTTTGCAATTATAATATTGACAAAGTTCCAGTGAAACTTTCTGCTTTTCATCGGCAGGTTTTCTTATGGTCCTTAATTTATAAACACAATTTTTCTCCACACAGATATTTGATAGGAATAATCGGGATATATTGTATAAAAAATACTTCTTTGTTTTTATTCTTTGTTTTTTCTATTGGTGAGCCAACTGGTAAATGCAGAGGGTCTTTTAATCAGTTATAAGGAATTATTATCACTTTACAAGGTCCCTGTAACACCTAAAGATTTTGCAATTCGTTTAGATGCCATTCCCTCAGGTGTTGCTCTGTTATTCAGGAACTTGTCAAGACCTGACCCTCAGAGCCTACCTTTTATAGACCCGGTTGACTCATCAGTAGGAAAGATTTGTTTCTCTTTTGGTCCATTCAACAACAGCGATGCGATCCTTGTTTCAGCAGGATGATGTCTACCTTATGTCATGCCTTATTGGAATGGATTTATTGATAATATCTGTTGGGAAAAAGTTTGGATGTTGCCACACACATACCTACTTGTTAACAAAATTTAGGAAGTTTCCTTTAAAGTTATTCATAAATATGATCCTGCCAACCACTATATGAAGACATTTAATTAAAGACCACCCAGAAACAGTGTTGCATCTTTTTTGGCATTGTATTCATGTAAGAAAACTGCGGCAAGACATCAGTAGATTTATAATTGAACACATTTATGAAGATTTTACACTATTGTGGAGAGATGTACTGCTTGGATTCTTTACATACGTTAGACATAAGCTGAAGCAATTTTATGTAATTAATTTCATTATTCTTTTGGCCAAATTTCATATACACAAATGTACATTTACAAACAGAAAACCACATTTTCTTACCCTACAAAAATAAATTGAAGTGTATTTTAAGATGGTTAAATGCTCTACTTACAAAATAGCTGTTTGAATTGTAAGTATATGTATGTCCCTTAAGGTCCTTGTGTAATGTCATGTGATGTCATATTGTCATATTGTACCCCCTAGCTCAATTGTCCATTGTTTGTAATCTATGTATGCTTGTGTTCTCTCATGTGCTTTATGTATTGATTTGTTGTTAATTAAAAAAAAAGAAAAAAAGATTGAAACCATTTCCCTGTTTGACTGCTAGTTTTATGGGTATTATGACTCATACTGTGGTACTATGGAGCAAAGCAGGGAGTAAAATAAGTATAAGCAGGAAGTGTATCCATCAAAATGTGTTGTGATTTGTTGATTCAACGCAACTGACGTTGCAAAAGTACATTAAATTGCATGATCCACATCAGTTAACATTATCCGAAGGAATATTCTACATTACATTGAAATTATTGCATCATAATACCAGGCAGCCATTGCGAGTGTACCCAAGAGTTTACCAGTCAAATAGCCAGGGTCAGAGGTTCCAAAACCGTTCAATTAATCTAATTTCAATAGTCATTCTTTCAGATCTCTGACAAAAATCAAGGAATGGTCCAAATAGAATATGTACCAATTAGATTGTTAGATTTACTATTCTCTATATCATTGACGGGAATTCTTCCAATCACTGCATGTCTACACTACATCCGCCTTCTCCCAGTCAGCCAATCTGCTTCCTCAAGTGGAATCAATAGGTTGTTTGTGAAATCCATTATATGTTCTTTGTAAAGAGCGATTTTCCCTTCTACGTGTGTTGGAATCCCCAAACATTTATTTTGTGAAGGTATGAAAACGTATTAGTTGAATATGCAACATGTTTGCTTTCATCTGAGAAGTTGCTTATATTAGCTAACTTGCAATATGTTACATACATTTGCTAGGAACAAAACGGTTGTGCTAGTTAGCTATGTTAGCTTAGTGGTGAGGAGGTTAGCTTAGGTAAGTAGCGAAATTACTAGCCAGCTTCACATAAGTAGCTAACAGTTAACTATCATGTTTTAATTCGTTAGCCAACTAACAGATTGTTGAACAATCGATATTGGTTTGCTAGCTGCCACTGCCCGTCTTGAACTAGTTAGCTAGCTATGCTAGCTAGCAAACAAAGACGGTGGCTTTCACATTTTGATTACGTTACTCTACAGTAACTAACGTTGGCTAGCTAGTTGATTTAGCTACTGTATATTACATTTAGTTACCTAGCCAATGGTAACTCTCAACGCCACTCGTTACCATATACGATTTGCTTGTTAAACGTTAGCCAAAATGTGTTTTAGACTGAAATGATCTGTTATAGCTAACGTTATAACGAAACACGTTGCTAGCCAGCTTAACGTTAGCTTTAGCCTTCCTCTGGCTTTGACATCTCGTGTATCCGCATGCATTTTTTTTTTGCCCGATGGTGTTAACTATAACAAATCAATGTAGTGACTCTGTTAATGACTGTCCTTTTAATTAGATGCAAGGAAACCAGGGCCCCCGTGGAGAACAGCAGTATCATGGCCCATCTAGACACCAGTTTGAAAACCAGAAAAATCCTGGAGTCAACAGCAATGGACAGCATGCAGATGAGCAGGAGAGCCCAAGTAAGATAGGTTTCATTGACTCCTGAGCCCTGTATTGGAAGGAAATTAAATCATCCAGTATTAGATGATTCTAATATTTTCTTCTCTTTAGATGCAGGGATAACCATAGATCTACAAAACTTCAGGAAACCTGGAGAGAAGACTTACACTCAGCGCAGCCGTCTGTTTGTGGGAAATTTACCAACTGGTGTTACAGAGGCAGAGGTGGAGAAGTTGTTTTCCAAGTATGGCAAGGCAGCTGAGATTTTCATCAACAAGGACCGGGGGTTTGGATTCATTAGACTGGTAAGTAGTTAGTGTAGCGGATGACCGAGTGCATCACTACTGCCTTCCTGAGATGTAGAAGTACCGTCACCCCCGATTCAGAATTGCCTTAGCTTTCTGGGTCAGTTGTATTGACAGTGCCTATTGAGTTTTTGTTACAGTGGGGAGGGTCGTAGGTTTGCACTCCGGTGTGGGCTTAATTTCCACTCTGTCACAGTAGCATGTTCAAGGGATAGAAGTTATATTCCTCAATCTTAAATGAATGAGAAAGCATTCACGTGTGACTACTTTCTAAATGTTCTTATTTTATACTTTTCTACCAACAGGAGACAAAAACAGTGGCTGAGATTGCTAAAGCCGAGCTTGATGACACTTCATTCAGAGGCAGACAGTTGCGCGTGCGATTTGCAACACATGGTGCAGCTCTAACTGTGAGGAATTTGCCACAGTTCATTTCCAATGAGCTCCTGGAAGAGGCTTTCTCTGTCTTTGGCCAGATTGAAAGGGCCATAGTCATAGTAGATGATAGAGGGAGACCCACAGGAAAAGGGATTGTGGAATACACAGCCAAGCCTGCAGCAAGGAAGGCTCTGGATAGGTGTGCAGATGGGGCCTTTCTATTGACTGCGTAAGTATCAGGCTGTAAATAAAATGAAAACGTGATGTTTCAAATGCATTTTGTTGTAATGTTTTCAAAATGGGAGAGGTAATGCTGATTGTTTTACGCTTTTAAGATTCCCCAGGCCAGTGACAGTTGAGCCAATGGAGCAGTTTGATGAGGATGAGGGACTGCCAGAGAGGATTGTAAACAAAAACCAAGTGTTTCACAAGTGAGTAATCATAGTTTTTGGGTTTTGGCATACTTTCTCCAAATACATTGGTCAGAACTGTGCATAGAACAATCTTGCACCATGCTGCTGAAAAGAGGTACAATCCATGACAGTGTTGCATATTGATCTGGTTTTCTTGTGTAAAATCTCTCTGCCAGGGAGCGGGAGCAGCCACCGAGATTTGCTCAGCCAGGGACATTTGAGTATGAGTATGCCATGCGCTGGAAGGCCCTGATGGAGATGGAGAAGCAACAGTATGAGCAGGTGGACAGGAACATCAAGGAGGCTCATGAGAAGCTGGAGCAAGAGATGGAGGCAGCTAGACATGAGCACCAGGTTATCTTGATGAGACAAGGTATGTATGTATGTATGTATGTATGTCTGGGTCCACTCTACAGACACCTTATCAGTCCAAGGTTAAGGACAGTAATAAACACAAACAGGGTGTCTTATGGAGAAATGTATGTATTTCTTGAAGTGTCCTACCCCAGATGTAGCCCAGATGTCAATCTCATACACCACTTAAATCCAATCCTGTTGGTAATTGATTCATATTGTGTAGGTCTTTTAACTAGGTTACTAACAAATGGGGTGTTCATCTCATTACAGACCTGCTGAGGCGTCAAGAGGAGCTGAGGAGAATGGAGGAGCTCCATAACCAGGAGATGCAGAAGAGGAAGCAGATGGAGCTGCGTCAGGAAGAGGAACGTCGCAGGAGGGAGGAGGAGATGAGGATGCACAGTGAGGAGATGATGAGGCGGCAGCAGGAGGGCTTCAAGGGGAACTTCCCTGGAAATGTGAGTCATTGCTATTTGAGACTGGTTTTAAAAAAATATATATATATCTATCATTATTCCTCTATACTCAAATGGAAGTTGCCTAAATGTTTCTAAGCACCTTTGCAATTGTGTTTGTGGTAAAGCAATTGGAAAAAGGACCATTATTCACTAAAACAATATTTTGGTTGCTTATTCTAAGCTGTCTTGTTTAATCTATCTGATTAAATAATTGTTTTTTTTAATGCGTTATCATTTTTCTTAGCGGGAGCAGGAGATGCGGATGCACATGCAAGGTAACGTTTACATTAGCTTTCAGATCTTCACTGAGCTGTCAAGGGTGATGGTCACCATGTTATCTAGTATATACAGTGGGGTCCGGAATTATTGAATCCCATGATACGTCTTAGATCCCTTCCAATGTGTTCTTTTGAACCCCATCTTTTTTAGAATAAAAGAAAATGACTTCTTGCAACCTCTTTTGCTGAGCAATTGCATTAGGATAAAATATATTTTGTATTTTATTTTTAGCATACAATATAGCTCTTTTTTTTTTTTTTTTTTTTTTTTTTTCCTAGTCTTAATCAAGGGATCCAATCATTCCTGACCCCACTGTATTGTATTGGTTTGCTGATGTGCTGTCTGTTTTTTGGTTTGGTGTAGGTCAAGGAATTAACAGAAACTCGATGGGTGCTGGTGAAGGAAACCCCAGTGTGCCCATCCCTGGAGCTGCCAACATACCTGCTGAGAACCCCCCTTTAATGGTAATGTTAAACATTTTAGAATAACAAACAATATATTTACATACCAAGATGAACACATTTATTGTGCCAACAGGGATAGGGTAACCAAATATGTATTTGATCATTTCACCTCTTTGTTAATCTTGTAAATCTCATGTAAATATATAGCTGCAAGAGACTCTTTCATTTGTCAGCATCACTCATCTTGCGTGTCTTTTCTGTTTTCTCCCAGCAGGGGGCAGGAAACAACAACATGCCCGTAGGAGGCCAGCCTGTGTTCCCAAGACTCCCTGGCCAAGGCCCTGCAGACTTTGGTGCCAACAAGCGTCGCAGATTCTAAAATGGTCAATTACGTTTTTTAAACTTTTGAAACTGTACTATATTTAAAAATTCATACATGGTATGTTATGTACTGTGAAAATTGCATGGGAAATATTCAGAATGTTTTTGTTTTAAAATAGCATCACGAGTTGGCATTTTCGTATTTCAGATGAATACTGATTCTGTATAGACTTTTTTTATTTTATTCCTCAAAGCAATGTTTTATATAGCAATAGTAAATGTGTCACTCATTCTCTCTCAATAAGCCTTTCTGGACAGTTTTAAATAAAATTGTAATTCCTTGGTACTTTTTCATGTGTTTTATTTGTGAGTTAACTGTGTTAGAATGTAATCCTTTCCTTCAAAAGGCTGGTTCAGCGAAGGAGTCAGGAGTATTTTGGTCTGTAATGAAGCCCTTTTGTGGGGGAAAACTCATTCGTATTTGTTGTATGGCACAATGTATTGCTTAAACAACTAATATAAGGACAGGACATGAGACGGGAGTAGAAATTAACAGGGGCATTGTTTAATGCGTTTCACAGGAAGAACATTCCAAGCATTTCAACGTGGGGGGGGGGGGGGGGGGGGGGGGGTTTACAGGTGCACTAAAGGGACAAAACTAGAATATCAATTCACAACAGTATTGGCTGGGCCTTGCTCCCCAGTGGGTGGGCCTATGCCCTCCCAGGCCTACCCATAGCTGCGCCCCTGCCCGATCATGTAAAATCCTGATTTCCTTCTATGAACTGTAACTCAGTAAGATATTTGAAATTGTTGCATGTTGCATTCATATTTATGTTCAGTATACTTCAAAACACTGCTACACTTCTCAGTGAAAATGAGATGGAATAAAAATAGTATAAAGATATATTTGTCTTATAAAATAACATTGTTCCTCTTGTCTAATATACTGTACAAACTGGTGTACAGTAAAATAGGGCTTTTAACTCTATGGCCATTTAAACATTGAACTCAAGTGTTTGTCCAACAAACATCAACAGTTTTTTTTGCCAGTCTACCACAGGAGGTTGGTGGCACCTTAATTGGGGAGGACGGGCTCGTGATAATGGCTGGAGCAGAATTAGTGGAACGGTATCAAATACATGGTTTCCATGAGTTTGATGCCGTTCCAGCCATTATTATGAGCCGTTCTCCACTCATCAGTCTCCACTGCAGTCTACAACTTACCACATTGACAACCTGCTCTTACCATTTATTTGCAGATCAAAACAATAGCGTAAATGTTTTGAAATTTTTCAGGTCTGTTTAGAATTCTCTTTAATAGTTGGCCATTAAGCGAAACAATGCGAGCTTTGAGGTATTCTGTATTTCCAGAGGCAGCAAGAATGTGACGTGACTGGACATCAGGCCTGGACCCAGAGCATGCTGTTTTTAGTGCAGACCTTAATTTAGCCACGAGACAGTCCCATAGATCTCAGGAGTAGCTGGTTAGCTTGACCTTCATTTCGCCATGAGACAGTCCATAGATCTCAGGAGTAGCTGGTTAGCTTGATGCGTAGTTTTATAAGAATTTGTATGTTTCAACTCCAAAGTTACCATCCAGGATCTCAGAAAGGTCTTTGAAGTAGGGATGTATCCTGATTCAAGCTTGGACCACACTGGTGTATCTTTAGAGAAAATTTAATAAATGGTACACCAATATTCACTAGATTTGAGAAAACTTAGTGTTACCATCGAAACAATACATTTAAAGTAAGACACTTCAAGGACAACAAGACTAGCTCACCAAGTGTCACTTCAAAAGCACCAGGGGATAATACTAGGATCTCTAAGATGCTGCTGAATTAAAATGTCAGCTTGCAGGAAAATATCTGAAAGAGATTGTATAAACAGATGAAAGGGGGATCTAAACTCAAATAATCACATTTAACCCAAAACCTATAGCCTACATTTTAATTTGCATATTTGACAGTGGAATGAAACACTACCTTATTCTGTCCATTTCAAGTGGAGGAAATAGGTTTTGACCACTACCAATTAAAGACATTTTGATGTAGTAGATAAAATGTCCAACGTACCTAAAGGGAAAGAGGTAGAACATGCAACTGACGTGAAGTTTAGCCTTAAGTATTCATACCCCTTGACTTAATCCACATTTTGGTGTTACAGCCTGAATTCAAAATGGATTCAATAGATTTTTTCTCACCCATATCAAATCAGATTTGATTTGTCACATGCGCCGAATACAACAGGTTACAGGTTCACCTTACAGTGAAATGCTTACAAGCCTTTAACCAACAATGCAGTCTTAAGAAAAATAAGTGTTAAGTAAAAAATAGATAAGTAAAAAATAGAAAATAAAAGTAACAAATAATTTAACAGCAGCTGAAAATAACAATAGCAAGGCTATATACCAGTTAGTCGAGGTAATTGAGGTAATATGTACTGTATATTACCATTAAAAGTTTGGGGTCACTTAGAAATGTCTTTGTTTTGGAGCTAAAAGCAATTTTTTGTCCATTAAAATAATATCAAAATGTATCAGAAATACAGTGTAGACATTGTTAATGTTGTAAATGACTATTGTAGCCTGAAACTGCACATTTTGTTTATGGAATATCTACATAGGCGTACAGAGGCCCATTATCAGCAACCATCACTCCTGTGTTTCAATGGCACGTTGTTAGCTAATCCAAGTTTATAATTTTAAAAGGCTAATTGATCGTTAGAAAACCCTTTTGCAATTATGTTAGCACAGCTGAAAACTCTTGTGCTAATTAAAGAAGTAAGAAAACTGGCCTTCTTTAGACTAGTTGAGTATCTGGAGCATCAGCATTTGTGGGTTCGATTACAGGTTCAAAATGGCCAGAAACAAAGATCTTTCTATTGAAACTCGTCAGTCTATTCTTGTTCTGAGAAATCAAGTCTATTCCATGCGAGCCATTGCGAAGAAACTGAAGATCTTGTACAACGCTGTGTACTACTCCCTTCACAGAACAGGCTGTGTACTACTCCCTTCACAAACTGGCTCAAACCAGAGTAGAAAGAGGAGTGGGAGACCCCGGTGCAGAACTGAGCAAGAGGACAAGTACATTAGTGTCTAGTTTGAGAAACAGACGCCTCACAAGTCTTCAACTGGCAGTTACATTAAATAGTACCCGCAAAACACCAGTCTCAACGTCAACAGTGGAGAGGGTACTCCGGAATGCTGGCATTCTAGGCAGAGTTGCAAAGAAAACACCATATCTCAGACTGGTCAATAAAAAGGAAAGATTAGGATGGGCAAAATAACACATATACTGGACAGAGGAGCTCTGCCTAGAAGGCCAGCATCCCGGAGTCGCCTCTTCACAAAAAAATGAGCTTTTCTTTCAAATACAAGGACATTTCGTAGTGACCCCAAACTTTTGAACAGTAGTGGACATGTAGGTAGAGTTAAAGTAACTATGCATATATATAGATATTAAACAGAGAGTATCAGCAGTGTAAAAAACGGGGTCTGGGTAGCCCTTTGATCAGCTGTTCTTATGGCTTGGGGATAGAAGCTGTTAAGAAGCCTTTTGGACCTAGACATGGCGCTCCGGCACCGCTTGAAGTGCGGTAGCAGAGAGAACAGTCTATGACTAGGGTGGCTGTAGTCTGACAATTTTTAGGGGCTTTCTCTGACACCGCCTGGTATAGAGGTCCTGGATGGCAGGAGGCTTGGCTCCAGTGATATCCTGGGCCATACGGATTACCCTCTGTAGTGCCTTGCGGTCGGATGCCGAGCAGTTGCCATACCAGGCAGTGATGGAACCAGTCAAGATGCTCTCGATGGTGCAGCTGTAGAACCTTTTGAGGATCTGAGGAACCATGCCAAATCTTTTCAGTCTCCTGAGGGGAATAGGCTTTTTTTTGCCCTCTTCATGACTGTCTTAGTGTGTGTGAACCATGTTAGTTTGTTAGTGATGTAGACATCAAAGAACTTGAAGCTCTCAACCTGCTCTCCTACAGCCCCGTCAATGAGATTGGAGGCGTGCTTGGTCTTCCTTTTCCTGTAGTCTACAATCATCTCCTTTGTCTTGATCAGGTTGTTGTCCTGGCACCACACGGCCAGGTTACTGACCTCCTCCCTATAGACTGTCTCATCGTTGTCTGTGATCAGGCCTACCATTGTTGTGTCATCGGCAAACTTGATGATGGTGTTGGAGTCATGCTTGGCCATGCAGTCTTGAGTGAACAGGGAGTACAATAGGAGGATCTGCGAGGCGGATGTGTTGTTACCTACCCTTACCACCTTCGGGCGGCCCGTCAGGAAGTACATGATCCAGTTGCAGAGGGAGGGGTTTAGTCCCAGGGTCCTTAGCTTAGTGATGAGCTTTGATGTCCCTATGGTGTTGAACACTGAGCTGTGGTCAATGAATAGCATTCTCACATAGGTGTTCCTTTTGTCCAGGTAGAAAAGGGCAGTATTGAGTGCAATAGAGATTGCATCATCTGTGGCTCTGTTGGGGCAGTAGGCAAATTGCAAAGCACTTCATGGCTACAGATGTGAGTGCTACGGGTCAGTAGTCATTTAGGCAGGTTACCTTAGTGTTCTTGGGCACAGGGACTATGGTGGTCTGCTTGAAACATGTTGGTATTACAGACTCATGTTGAAAATGTCAGTGAAGACACTTGCCAGTTGGTCAGTGCATGCTCGGAGTCTGTCTAGCCCTACGGCCTTCTGAATGTTGACCTGTTTAAAGGTCTTACTCACATCGGCTACGGAGAGCGTGATCATACAGTCGTCTGGAACAGCTGATGCTCTCATGCACGTTTCAGTGTTAGTTGCCTCGAAGCGAGCATAGAAGTAATATGCTGTAGCTTGTCTGGTAGGCTTGTGTCACTGGGCAGCTCACACCTGTGCTTCCCTTTGTAGTTTGTAATAGTTTGCAAACCCTGCCACATCAGACCAGGTCGGAGCAGGTGTAATACAATTCAATCTTAGTCCTGTATTGACGCTTTGCCTGTTTGATGGTTCGTCGGAGGGCATAGCGGGATTTCTTATAAGCTTCCGGGTTAGAGTCCTGCTCCTTATAAGCGTCAGCTCTACCCTTTAGCTCAGTGTGGATGTTGCCTGTAATCCATGGCTTTACAGTGACCGTACGTACATACGTCATTGTACTTATTGATGAAGCCAGTAACTGATGTGGTGTACTCCTCAATGCCATTGGAAGAATCGCGCAACATATTCCAGTCTGTGCTAGCAAAACAGTCCTCTAGCTTAGCATCTGTTTCTACTGGTGCTTTCTGCTTTCGTTTTTCGCTTGTAAGCAAGAATCAGGAGGACAGAATAATGGTCAGATTTGCCAAATAGAGGGCGAGGGAGAGCTTTGTACGCATCTCTGTGTGTGGAGTAAAGGTGGTTTAGTTTTTTTCCCCTTTGGTTGCACATTTAACATGCTGGTAGAAATGAGGTTAAACGGATTTAAGTTTCCCTGCATTAAAGTCCCCGGCCACTAGGAGCGCCTTCTCTGGATGAGCGTTTTACTGTTTGTTTATGGCCTTATACAGCTCATTGAGTGCGGTCTTAGTGCCAGCATTGGTTTGTGGTGGTAAATAGACAGCTACTTAGAATATAGATGAAAACTCTCTTGGTAAATAGTACAGTTTATCATGAGATACTCTACCTAAGGCGAGCTAAACCTCAAGACTTCCTTAGATATCATGCACCAGCTGTTGTTTACATATATGCTTCTACACCTGCATTGCTTGCTGTTTGGGGTTTTAGGCTGGGTTTCTGTACAGCACTTTGAGATATCAGCTGATGTACGAAGGGCTATATAAATAAATTTGATTTGATTTTATATATACAAAGACCCCGCCCCGTGTCTTACCCGAGGCTGCTTTTTCTATCCTGCCGATAGAGTGTATAACCCGCCAGCTGCATGTTCTTAATGTCGTCGTTCAGCCACGACTCGGTGAAACATAAGATATTACAGTTTTTAATGTCCCATTGGTAGGATATACGTGCTTTGTTTTCCAGCGATTGAACTTTAGCTAGCAGGACGGACGGCAAAGGCAGATTAGTCACTTGTCGCCTGATCATCACAAGGCACCCTGATCCATTTCCGCAAAATCTCAATTTCCTTCTCCAGTGAAGGACGGGGATCTGGACCTGGTCATGTGTCAGTTGAATATTGCTCCCGTCCGACTCATTGAAGAAAAACTATTTGTCTAATCTGAGGTGAGTAATCGCAGTTCTGATGTCCAGAAGCTCTTTCTGGTCATAAGAGACGGTAGCAGCAACATTATGTACCAAACAAGTTACGAACAATGTAAAAAACAAAACAAAAAAATAGCATGGTTGGTTAAGAGCCGATAAGAGACGATCCCATGGCACTAATCGTAAGTGTAGGGGTGTTAACCTGAGTGTCCTGGCTAAATTCCAAATCTGACCCTCATACCATTATGGCCACCTAATCATCCCCAGATTCCAATTGGCTCATTCATCCCCATCCTCTCCTCTGTAATTATTACCCAGGTCGTTGCTGTAAATGAGAATGCGTTCTCAATCAATTTACCTGGTAAAATAAGGGTTAATAAATAAATAAAACATTTAAATAATAAAACAAGCATGAAATTCAAATTTAAAAAATGTCCGCTGTCGTTTTACAAGACATAAACCTCAGTAACAATAAAACATTTTATTTTGGAGGTATTTTGTATGCAAGTGTCAAGCCTCGAAATCAGACACAAACAAATACAGGTGGCTCATAATTAGGCATGCCTTTTCATTATTTTGTGTGAATTTGCACAAGCTAAAAAACAATGCAGCGTGTTATGGGATACCACTTAGCTCTGTGGTACCTCTGTGTACTTTACAAATCAAGAATACATATTTAATATCCCCCCAAAACAATTGATTTGAAGACATATTCTGAGCGTCTTTCCTCTGATTGCTGTAATAACTGGAATCCGTTCAGGGAGAGACTGAGGAAATGACCAGTAGCCCTGTAGCCTCTTCGACCCGTGCACCCCCTCCAATACCAAGGACGACTACGGGAAAGGAGTGAACTTCTATCTGCGAGACAAAGTGGTGGTAGGCATTATCCTGTGAAACGTGTTCAACAGAATACCCGTCGCAAGGAAAGTGAGAACCGTCACAAATGTCGGAGGATAAATATTTTCTCTGTTCTAACACTTAGTGAAGTTCAAAACAGAGTTAAATATAGACTGATTTGCTTTGCATTCTTGTCTTTGCATATCATTAAAGATGGAGAGGAACATGCCGATCTGAATGAAGTGGCTAAGCTCTTCAACATTCACGACGACTGAGTCTTCTCTCCTCTGGGGAGGCTGAGTCTATGCTGGGAGATGTACGCTGTCACTACTCATGAAGGCTTTGAACTTTCACAGTCATCGCCAGGCTTTGGCAGACCCTAAAATGATGATGCATTTGAAGAGAAAAGGGAGACTCTCTGACACATCTACTCTGTACATCTACATTTCATGTCACTGGAATATTTTCATATTTTGGTAATTTATATCACATCTGTTTTTTTATTTTCTATTCAAGATAGTGAATAGTAATATTCACCCTGTCTAATCAATCTATAGTTTAAATGTTGCATTTTGTGATCAAGGTGAAATATTTCATCCCGGGAATACAGGTGACGTGTACAAAGTACTAACAATATACTGGTACGTGGAGGTTATTTTTCAGTGTGATCAGAGCAGTTCATTATTATTATTATATTATTATTATTAGGCTGCAATAAAAAATATTTTGAATTATCCCACCATTTGCATTATTATGTCCAAAGATATGACCTCTCAGTTAGGGGAACTGGTTCTGATATGGAATGTTAGCACTGTAGTCTAGCACTTTGATACATGTTTTCTTGGAAATGTACTTTATTAAGACATCATGGTTTCGCATCGTTGAAATGTTAGTAATTAAATTACACAAGCTCAAATTTGGAATCTATTATGCAAGGGTTACCCATGTTGAAACAAAGTTTAGTTAATCAAAAGAGCCATTCCCAAATTTCAACCATCACTACTAACCTGCCTGCACTGCTCCTACAGACTGTTCCTGGCGTGGTAAAAGTGCCATGGCTCTCCTTGGAGTGGCTGGGAACAGGCAGTCCTGCTCAGAGAGTACCTGACCTGTGCGGGTTATAGCATACAGAACCACTCACTGGAAAAGTAGGTCTGCAGTATGCTCTGCAGAATACGTTATGATCTAAAGAAGGCTGCCACTATGGGACTGGAAATGGTTTTACATGCATGATTGTAATGATTTTTCCCCATCCGCTGACACTTTGGCTCTTAAAGACCTTCTTGTGGGAAGGTGGGAAAGGTCTTACAGATGTGAGGGAAAGGTCTTATGACAACATGTGCAGCTAACATCCCTGTTGCTAAGGTAGTCGTAGGCATAATTACTATTTTTAAAAACTGTGTGAAATGTATTGCCGCCTCATGTCTGACTTTTACTTTAAATCTGAGTTACATTTTAGCAGATGCTCTTATCCAGAGAGACTTACAATTAATGCATTAATCTTATGGTACTGTAGCTAGGTGAGACAACTACACAATCATATCATGTACATTTTCCCTCAAAGTATTTATCAGCAAAGTTTGTACTTGTGGTAAAAGGGAAGTGCCTTTATTTTTAATATATATATATATATATATATATATATATATATATATATATATATATATATATATATATATATATATAAAGGCACTTCCCTTTTACCACAAGTACAAACTTTGCTGATATATATATATATATATATATATATATATATATATTTATTTTTTTTGGGGGGGGGGGTTACTACATAGGTGTTGTAATTTATCTAGGTGTTCAAAGATACTGAAGTGATTAACCTGTGAACAGAAAATGTAACCCTTCGAGGGAGAGTTTAATTAACTAGTTGAGACAACTAACATTTTTCATAAGAAATAAATATGCATAATATCTTCCCATTTT
The DNA here is from genome assembly GCF_045791955.1 of Oncorhynchus clarkii lewisi. NCBI lineage: Eukaryota > Metazoa > Chordata > Actinopteri > Salmoniformes > Salmonidae > Oncorhynchus > Oncorhynchus clarkii. The sequence goes on from NC_092156.1 coordinate 38,465,757, forward strand.
GCCCTTTTTTATTTGACTCCTTGAAAGTAATTTCCTTTAACTTTGTACCCTTGATTATTGCATTTGACTGCCTTGAAAGTAATTTCCTTTAACTTTGTACCCTTGATTATTGCATTTGACTGCCTTGAGTGCCCCTCTTCTCATGCTAGACTTCAAAATCCTTTTTACCAATTAGTATTTATTTACTAAATAATTATTGAAATGAATTACTATTTTAATAATGGAAGTACCTATACATATATATTTGGAGAATGTATGTCCACGTTCTCTGTTATGAATGTGTTTTTATTTGTGGGGGGGAAATGATTTATTCCACATGAAATGCCATCATAAGAGTGTGGATCCAAACTGTGCTCAAAGTCTAAAGCCATCATTAGATGAAATCTCAAGGTATTTTGGGCCCAAAAAGTGCACTGAAAAGAGAGTCTAAAATGCTGCTGTCTCTTTAAATATTCCTGACGTAATTCCTGCAGCATGCATGTGGCCATGAAAAAGAGATAAAGCTTGTGTTCTTCCACACAAACTCTCATATAGCAAAACTTCCCCAGACCTTGAGTTATAGACAAGCATCATCTTGGATGTTACACCTGCAGAGAGCGGGAGGGTCAGAGGGCTCCATAAGGATTTGTCTGGGTAGCGAAGCAATACCATGGTTCTCTGCATAGGTTCACAGACTCTTCACTGAGTTATATGCCTCTGAATACTTAATAAAATTGTCCTTTATTTTATGTGTATTGCTGTAAGCAGAGAATGCTTTCACTAGTCCCATGGATGGTATGGGTCTCGTCTGTCTGCTTTCTACAAGGCAGGTAAGACACATCTAATTATTGTCTTGACCTTTAGGCTTACTAAGCCTTTAGATACTTATTATTGTTTTATTACAGCCTATGCCTCTGGCTGTTTTGAGTCAAATTGGGGAGGAGACTAAAAATAAATGAAATATGTTGTTTCAGTGTACATTTATAATGTGTAATAAAATGAAGAAATATAGATCGGCTACTTTTGAAGTGAAAGAAGTTGTTGAACCATAGGGAATTTACAATGTTTTGCCAATTATATGAAAATCAGGCTAATTACATACAGAGAAATATAGTTATTTGAAAGGTTCATGATATTTAAATTGCCTAAGGAACACATGTAACATATATATTTTATTGAGGTGACGAGCTAAGCATGTTTTACATTGCATTTTGTAAAAGGAATGACCAATAACTAGGATTTGTAAACCGCTGAGAGACGGAAAGAGACGACTTGGAATGTTGGGACACAGTGGAGAGGAGGATGTTGGAGGATGTTGGATGTTGGAGGATGTTGGATGTTGGAGGATGTTGGATGTTGGAGGATGTTGGACGTTGGAGGATGTTGTCCATTTGATGAGATATACAACAGTCTCATAGAGGGAGGGGCAAGTTACATGACCTGCGTGTTTCTAATTTTAATATAATATATAACCGATCACTCCCACTAAACTACCATCCTTTTAATTGTAATTATATGAATATTACAATTGTATTACCAAAAACGACTTTACTTTACTACATGTGGTTCATCACAAAAAGATGGCAAATACAAAAGAGCATATCTTATTTCCTTATGTTTTCTGAGAAATATTTGAGCAGAAAATCACTTGAGATACAGAGTGTAACTCCTCACCTTCACCTGTATGACTCAAATCCCTTTATCATGGCCATCATCTGAAGCAGTAGTTGCCCATCAGTTCCAGATAATAGCACTCCTGCTTTTCCTCTCACGGTTTCCTCCTCCCCTCTGGCAGGCCTGGGTCCTGTAAGGAGATTAAGCTACCTAGCAGGGTAGGGAAGGCCCCTTCCCCATCTGACTTTCTGGATAAACTTATGGGAAGGACATCTGGGTATGACGCCCGCATTAGACCCAACTTCAAAGGTATATTGCAAAACATAGTACAGTAGATTACACAGTACAGTAATACACATTACCGTATAGTACACCCTAAACAGGTGGGTATAGTACAGAAGTTTTACAGAATAAATTTAAGACACAATGTGACATAAATCAGAAAGATTTCCACTTTCTATTTATTGTGGTACTTAAACCCAGAATAACTCAAGAGTGTTTGTTTTTGGTTAGAAGTGTCATTTTGAATGCATGTTCACCCACAGGCCTAGTTTATTTTGTTTCTTCACAGCCAGCGAAGCCAGCAGATTCCCTCTGACATACTTCCTCTTCATTTCTCAGGGGTCACATCTCGTCATATATATTTCATGCTTGCTCCACATCACTGAAATATGCCAGTACATGCCTTGCAGGGTAACTCCCTGCTGATGTCTATAAATACACTAATGTAACTCAAGTAGAATTAATAAATTATACCCTCTTAGGAAATTATATTATGAAAAATGTAGGATGTCAGTAGTTGAGAGATGCAATATACTAATGGGAGTGTATTGGAAATGACAACACCATTTTATTCTGTCTGTTTGTGATAACTCAATCTAATACAAGACAACTTGCCACAATATGAATGTAAGCTGTTATTCCATTATGCAATGGTAGACAATACAATCCTCATGTCATTGCAATTTAGATACTGTAGACCTGAAAATGTTTTCTGATCAGTTTGTGTTTACCACAGATGCTGCATCTTTTCAGTGAGATAATAAACATGTATGAATGAACATGTATAAGTAATGCATTTTACTGGACATCTGAAGCTAAGAACACTGCCTGTTTCAGAAAGCAGCATAAAGTGAAACATGGAATTTATATTTATATTACAGATATATTACATATTAATGGCTGAGTTTCTTATGGACGATTTTTCAGGTCCTCCTGTGAATGTCACCATTAACCTCTTCATCAACAGCTTTGGATCCATCACAGAAACCACAATGGTGAGGGTCTTTTCACTATCGTCATCCACCTTTCATCCAAACAGTGGCTGTTCGCTCCATTTATAGTCTCTTTTATACAATAACTACCATAGGATTATCGTCTCAATGTGTTTCTACGTCAACAATGGAATGACCCGCGACTGGCCTATAAGGAGTACCCTGATGACTCTCTGGACCTGGATCCTTCCATGTTGGACTCCATCTGGAAACCTGACCTTTTCTTTGCCAATGAAAAGGGGGCAAACTTTCACGAAGTCACCACAGACAACAAACTGCTGCGGATATTCCAAGATGGGAATGTTCTCTACAGTATCAGGTGACCGGTGTCTCTAAAACAGTAGTCTCCTCATTAATGATAGATATGTTATAACTTTGTCAGTAACAATAATTAGCAAAAGTTCACATCTTTGACTTTATACACTCAATTTGAAGCCACAGGTAATGTTAGATTGTCCAAAGCTCCCCATACCTGTCTTCGATTCATCTTCTCACTATGTGCTTCTGGTTCTGTGAGCCAGGTTAACTCTGATCCTGTCCTGCCCCATGGATCTGATGAATTTCCCCATGGACATTCAGACGTGCTCTATGCAGCTGGAAAGCTGTGAGTTTTCTTTTCCCTCTTTTTATCTATTCTTTGCACTTGGCTAGTTTCACTCCCTGATGCCTCTTTTTCCCCATTCTCTACACTTGACTAGACAGGCTTTTGCTGTTGACAACTTTATAAATAAACTCTCTCTGTCGCTGGCTATACCATGAATAAAATAAACCCACGTTCTCCCTTCTTCTCCTCTGTGCTCTAGTTGGCTACACCATGAATGACCTGTGTTTCCAGTGGCTGGACATTGGTCCTGTCCAGGTGGCTGATGACCTGATGCTTCCTCAGTTTGTGTTGAAGGAGGAGAAAGACTTGGGCTACTGCACCAAGCACTACAACACAGGTAGATTCTGGACTCCCAATGGTATGCTATCGCCACACTTTGCTTAAAACCTCTACAGGATCGGTGTCCCCGCGCAGGACGTTTGAGCTAACGTAGGCTAATGTGATTAGCATGAGGTTGTAAGTAACAAGAACATTTCCAGGACAGACATACATTTTGTCCTTTCACTTGCATTTCAAAGATGGGGGGGGTCTAATGTGTTATATTCTCCTACATTAATTTCACATTTCCACAAACGTCAAAGTGTTTGCTTTCAAATGGTATCAAGAGAATGCATATCCTTGCTTTAGGTCCTGAGCTACAGGCAGTTAGATATGGGTATGTCATTTTAGGCAAAGCATTTTTTTTAAAGGGTCCAATCCTTATGACAGTGTCACAGGTCGCAGTTGTAAATGAGAGCTTGTTCTCAACTGGCCTACCTCGTTAAAAAAAGGTGAAATAAAAATAAAACAAAAAATGTAATCTCCAACCATCTGGCATGCTGGCAGGTAAATTTGCCTGCATTGAGGTAAAGTTCCACCTGGAGAGACAGATGGGCTACTACCTGATCCAGATGTACATCCCCAGCCTGCTAACCGTTATCCTCTCCTGGGTCTCCTTCTGGATCAACATGGATGCCGCCCCAGCTAGAGTGGGCCTTGGTATCACCACAGTGCTCACCATGACAACCCAAAGCTCTGGGTCGAGAGCATCCCTGCCTAAGGTCAGAGAGAAATTATATTGTATTCAGCTCAGGTGTTTTGTTCCTGACAACCAACATATAGTCAATAAACATTTATTTAAAAATATGTTTTAACTCAGAAGCTACCAGTTCTATACGTAATTCCCAATCCACACGTTATTTATTTTATTTTTTACCCCTTTTTTGTGGTATCCAATTGGTAGTTACAGTCTTGTCTCATCGCTGCAACTCCCGTACAGACTCGGGAGAGGCGAAGGTCGAGAGCCGTGCGTCCTCCGAAACACAACCCAACCAAGTCGCACTGCTTCTTGACACAAAGCCCACTCAACCCGGAAGCCAGCCACACCAATGTGTTGGAGGAAACACTGTGCACCTGGCGATCATGTCAGCGTGCACTGAGCCCAGCCCGCTACAGGAGTCACCAGTGCTCGATGGAACAAAGACATCCCTGCCGGCCAAACCCTCCCCTAACCCGGATAACACTGGGCCAATTGTGCACCGCCCCATGGGTCTCCCGATCGCGGCCGGCTGTGACAGAGCCTGGACTCGAACCCAGGATCTCTAGTGGCACCACTAGCTAGCACTGCAATGCAATGCCTTAGACCACTGAGCCTCTCGGGAGGCCCCCACATTATTTCAGTGGTGGGAACGTTCCTATACTAAGAGCACCATCACCGTGTTGTTTACCTGCATGTTAAAGTTGTGATTCTAACCATTATTCATTTATTTTGTGGGTTGTGTAGGTGTCTTATGTGAAGGCCATTGATATCTGGATGGCTGTGTGTCTTCTTTTTGTGTTCGCTGCACTGCTGGAGTATGCAGCAGTAAACTTTGTTTCACGGCAGCACAAAGAGTTCTTCAGACTGAGGAAAAGGATCAAAGAACAACAGCGGCAGAGAACTGTGAGTACAGTACAATGATGTATATAAACATTGCATTGCTGATGCTATGTATTGGCCATTGAGAGGCTTTGACGCCACTGGGTAGCCATATTTGCACTCCCCAGTAAAAGCAATCCTCCATAGGAATGAATGGAATTGTGCAGTATTTCAATTAAATGTTTCAAGGACAAAAAAGTATTTAAATGTTGTAGAGTGTCAGTAAGGTTAGTTATACAAAAAAGTATACATTTAGGTGTCTGTAATAGAATACATTTGGCAAAAACAAATGTGGACATTAATAAATGCATTTCTATAGCTTCCAAGATGTTTTTTTTACAACAATGGGGGAGTGCCAAGATGGCGGCATGGTGGCTTCAACTCAGTGCTCCCCTATCCGTCATCTAGTGTATAAATCATTGGTACAAGCCCCTGTGCAGCCCACCCCCTCAGGCTGCTGTCGCCTGCTATTCCATCTAAGCCCAGTTATGCAGCAGCCACACAGTTCAGCTGGCTGTCGTATCTCATGCTGGGAGATCCACAGATCCACTGGCCTGTGCTAAATTCAAGTCCTTTTCTTTCTTCTTCTGTCTATATGTGCTCTGTACAACAGCTTAGCTTGCCGTTTCCCTTTGCATCTCAAACTAATGGGACAAATATGAAAGTAAACAAGTAACGCAAAAGAGAATGATCTAAAACATTTTTTTGAAAACAACTGAATTGTGGTAGTAGTTTGTGTGTAGCTCCAGAGCTAGCCTGCCCACAATATTATGACAATTCTGGTAACACTTCATTTTAAGTAGTCCTTATTATAGTGTAATAGTTAAATTGTAACAAGTATTGTAATTAATTGTAATAATTCATAGTTACACTGTAATAACAACATGTGGTAATTGCAGTCTGTAATTACAGGGGTGTAACAACGAATGCTCATTACAAATCTTAATGTTTCTGATAGCATCCAAACGCACCATATTTCAGCCTGCACAAACCATGTGATAAGTGTAAGTCAATTGAAAACCGACCACATCATTGACATAACTCTGCAATAAAGATCTGGAGTCTGATACCCAGGCCCAATGGCAAAAACAGGTACACAAACGGTTCACCTCAATAAAATACTTTAAATTATTAAATCCTTTAACGGTGCATTTGACAATGGATCAATTTCTTTAACCATCAATTAAATATTTTTAGACGCATAAACAAACTATAGTTAAAATTGTGAGATAGTCATTTGTGCTTGACAAATTGTAAGCCTATAGACGGGTTAGCCGACAATGTCATGAAAACGATGTGCGAGCTTCCATTGGGCAGAAGTCGGCTATTGTGATTCTGTGTGGCCAGATTGCTAGCAAGAATGTCAAGAAATGGCCATGTGGTGAATCGTAAGAGGCTGGTTTCATCTTGTTCTTGATAACATGTCTTGTTTTGAGGTATTTTAACTGATTTCATGTCAATGCTAATATGGCTAAAATTTGCTAGCTAGCTAACCAACAACTGTAACAAAGTATTTGAGAGACAACAAGTGCTCATTGTGCAAATGTTTTTATGTTTTTAATAAACATTGGAAATGAAATATAGTTTACATGTCAATAATCTAAGCCAACCTCGTATGTTTTGTCCCATAGTTACCCGGTCTAGTTAAAATTTCTAGCCCAATGACTACTCAAAATACCCTGAAAGCTAGCCTAAATGGGTTTTTTTTCACAGCAAGAGAGAAGTTGCCACATTTAGCCAATAAACCCTTTTTCAATAACGTTATCGAGTGAAATAAGAAGGGATATTGATTTAACTTCTAACAACCTAAGAAGGTTTTCCATCAAAAATAATCATTATTGTAAGCTATAATGTGACTAATAAAGGAATTTGAATATGTTGCAAGATAAAATATAATTTGCCCTTATTAAACTTCAAAAAACAAATGTTAGGCTATTTTCTAGCCATTGAGCCCTTATTATGTGTCAGATGTTATGACTACAAACCGCTATAAATGGCCTATTTGCACGATTGACTTGTCATTTCCACAGGAATAGGCTAGGCCTACTGACTAAAATCTGGGTTTATGATTGTAATTTAACTTTGCTATGGTTTGGTTAGCTAGATGCAGGTAGCCTATAACGCCTGATAATGCCTGATAGGCCTACATCCCATGTCAGATAGCCTACAGTAGGCTAGGCAAGATGCTTAGTTCAAATTGACAGACTAATTTATTCAACATGAATAGCAAGGAGATTGACATAAGAAGTGCTTCCATTGCCCAATAGCCTGCTGGAATGGGGTCATCATTTCAATCACTTAATTATATAATATGAACTGACTAGGCCTATGCTTGTCAACAACAGCCAGTGTTTTCTTTACCCGTAGCCTAATCTGACTAACTGTTACCTTCAATCTAATGCATTCTATTAAAAATAATATAAATATAAATTGCGATAGAACTTTCAATTTAATTTACTAAATATTGTCATTAATAATTGCATAATAACACAAGTCTCCAACAACAATAAACTGAAGTTATAAAATAGCCTATTTATTAAATCCAGTGGTGTAAAGTACTTAAATAATAGTACTACTTAAGTAGTTTTTTGCAGAGTATCTGTACTTTACTATTTGTATTTTTGACAACTTTTACTTTTACTTTTTTAGGAATGTAGTGAAGTATGTACTTTTTACTCCATCCATTTTCACTGACACCCAAAAGTACTCGTTACATTTTAAATGCTTAGCAGGACAGGAAATTTGTCAAAATCCTGCGCTTATAAATAGAACATCCTTGGTCATCCCTACAGCCTCTGATCTGGTGGACTCACTAAACACACATGCTTCATTTGTAAATTCTGTCTGAGTGACGGCAATAGCCCGTGACTATCCATAAATAAATAAAAACAAGAAAATGGTGCCGTCTGGTTTGCTTAATTTAATATAAAGAATTTGAAATGATTTTTACTTTTACTTTTGATACTTAAGTATATTTTAGCAATTCCATTTACTTTTAATAATTAAGTATATTTAAAACCAAATACTTTTAGATTTTTACTCAGGTAGTATTTTACTGGGTGAATTTCACGGGTATGTTTTCCACCACTGATGAAATCCGTTTGACAGCTCCAGGTGTCACGCCCTGATCTGTTTCACCTTTTCCTGTGATTGACTCCACCCTCTCCAGGTGTCGCTTATTTTCCCCAGTGTATTTATCCCTGTGTTTCCTGTCGCTCTGTGCCAGTTTGTATTGTATGTTTAGTCAAGTCAACCAGCATGTTTTTCCTGTACTCCTTTTGCTATTCTCCTTTTTCTAGTCCTCCTGGTTTTGACCCTTGCCTGTTTCTGGACTCTGTACCCGCCTGCCTGCCTTGACCACAAGCCTCTCTGCCACTCTGTACCTCCTGGACTGTGATCTGGTTTTGACCTTTTTGCCTGTCCACGACCATTCTCTTGCCTACCCCTTTGGATTATTAAACATTGTAAGACTCCAACCATCTGTCTCCTGTGTCTGCATCTGGGTCTCGCCTTGTGCCTTGATTGTACGAACTGGCCATGACAGACCAGCAGACTTGGACCAGCTCCGCCACACTCTCCCCCTGCAGGAAGCCACCATTAGGAGACATGAGAAGCTGGTACAGGGCTTTTTGGGAGGGCTCAGGTCCTTGACGGAACGCCATGACCATGGGTTAAAGGCTATTATGGAGCAAATCAGGGAGTTAGCTCAGAGGCTACCTGCCACCTCTGGAAAAACCCCAATCACCCATTAATCATCCAGGTATTTCCCCCCTATCTGTGGTGAGTTTGTACAGCCTATCCCGGCTCCCCGTGAAACCCGCTCCCCCAGAAACCCGCTTGCCTCCTCCGGAGCGATATTCGGTGAATCCTGCCAGGGTTTTCTTTCTCAGTGCACGCTTATTTTTGAGCTACAGCCATCTTTGTTTCCTTCAGACAGATCGAAGATAGCGTATATTATTACCCTAATGTTGGGATGGGTGCTCTCTTGGGATACGGCAGTTTGGGAGCAACAATCTGCCATTTGTGGTCATCTGGAGGAATTCATGGCAGACGTGAGAAAGGTATTTGAGTCTCCGGTTTCTGGGAGAAAGGCGGCCAGTAAACTGCTTGACTTACGTCAACTCCCATAGTGTGGCAGACTACACGGACTGATTTTTGCACGTTGGCCGCCGAGAGTGCCTGGAATCCGCAGTCTCTTTTTTATACTTATTTGCACGGATTATCTGAGGAGGTGAAGGATGAGCTAGCTACTCGGGAATTGGATCTGGACTCCCTTATCGCCCTTACCATTAAAATTGGTGGATGCCTAAGGGAATGCAAGAGTGAGAGGAGATCTGGTCTCGGGCACACTTGTGCACCCGCTTTGGCACGTTCACCTCCGAGGGAATCCGGAAGTTTCCGAAGGTAGCTCTTCAGAGAGGATTCGAAGCCAACAGAGCCCTCTCGGGAATCTACGACGGGTGAGTTGGATACTCCTGAGCCTATGCAGTTGGGAAGAGCTAGGTTATCAATTGGGGAATGCTCATGAAGGTTGAATAATAACTGCTGTCTGTACTGTGCCCGTTCATTTACGGGTTTCTGGTAACCACAGTGAGACAATACAGTTCCTCCTCATTGCATCTCCCCATGTTCCGGTTGTTTTGGGATTTTCCTGGCTTTAAAAGCATAATCCGATGAATGATTGGACCACAAGCTCCATCCTGGGTTGGAGCCCATTTTGCCATTCCCACTGCCTTCAAGCAGCACAGCCTTCCTCAAGTCGCCTTCCTCTGGATGTAAGCAAGACTGTGGATGTCTCTGCTATCCCCACAGAATACCATGACATCATCCTTATGATTGTGCCATTGCTCTTCTCCCAGGCACTACACCACCTCAGAATCGATTGTATTCTCTGTCCGGACCAGAGAACAAAACTATGGAAGAGTACATAGAGGAGTCTCTTGCCACTGGGGCCGTCTGTCTGCATCCCCTGTCGGCGCAGGGTTTTTCTTTGTGGAGAAGGACAAGACCCTGCGTCCGTGCATTGACTTCCGGGGACTTAATGACATTATTGTCAAGAATCGTTACCCCATACCTCTCCTCTCCTCGATGTTTGAACCTCTCCAGGGGGCCACCATATTTTCCAAGTTGGACCTTCGAAATACCTACCACCTGGTTTGGATACGCGAGGGGGATGAGTGGAAGACAGCCTTCAACACAGCCAGTGGACATTATGAGTACCAGGTCATGTTTTCCAGGCTTTGGTCAATGATGTGCTTCCGGACATGCTAAACCGGTTTGTGTTCATATACCTTGACGACATCCTGTTTTTTTTCCGATCTGCACAAGAACATGTTCTTCATGTCAGACAGGTCCTTCAGCGCTTCCTGGAGAACCAACTGTTCGTGAAAGCCGAGAAGTGTGAGTTCCACCGCTCTGCAATCACCTTTCTGGGATATGCCATTGCTGAGGGCAATGTTCAGATGGATCCTGGAAAAGTGAAAGCAGTGGTGGATTGGCCTCAACCAACGGCCAAATCAAGTCAAAGTTTGTCACGTGCGCCGAATACAACAGGTGTTAGTGGACCTTACAATGAAATGCTTACTCACAGGCTCTAAACAATAGTGCAAAAAAGGTATTAGGTGAACAATAGGTAAGTAAATAAATATAACAACAGTAAAAAGACAGTAGCAGTATACAGTAGCGTGGCCACAAAAGTAGCGAGGCTACATACAGACACCGCTTAGGTCAGGCTGATTGAGGTAGTATGTATTTAGTTTTAGTTTTATGGAAAAAGGGTTGGAAATAGGTGTCTCCATAATGACAATCTATATAGCCTACCTATAACTGGTAAAACAACATACACATATGCTGCTCTGTCTCCTCTCACTCGTGTGGCTCAGCTGCCTGCTTTCAGTGCTCATTCTCAACGCCCCCACCCACCACTCACTCACTCAATTTCATTCAATTCAAAGGGCTTTATTGGCATGGGAAACGTGTTTACATTGCCAAAGCAAGTAAAATAGGTAATAAACAAAAGTGAAATAAACAAAAAATGTACAGTAAACATAACACTCACAAGTTTCAAAGGAATAGAGATATTTGAAATGTCTTATGGCTATGTACAATGTTGTAACAAGGGAAAATAAATAAACAAATATTGGTTGTATTTACAATGGTGTTTGTTCTTCACTGGTTCCCCTTTCTTGTGGCAACAGGTCACAAATCTTGCTGTGATGGCACACTGTGGTATTTCACCTAATATATATGGGAGTTTGTCAAAATGTGATTTATTTTTGAATTCTTTGTGGGTCTGTGTAATCTGAGGGGAAATATGTGTCTCTAATATGGTCATACATTTTGGCAGGAGGTTAGTACAGCTCAGTTTCCACCTCATTTTGTAGACAGAGTGCACATAGCCGGTCTTCTGTGTGTAGCCAGGTCTGCCTACTGTCGGCCTCTCTCAATAGCAAAGACATGCTCACTGAGTCTGTACATAGTCAAAGCTTTCCTTAATATTGGGTTAGTCACAGTGGTCAGGTATTCTGCCACTATGTGCTCTCTGTTCAGGGCCAAATAGCATTCTAGTTTGCTCAGTTCTTTTGTTAATTCTTTCCAATGTGTCAAGTAATAATCTTTGTTTCTCATGATTTGGTTAGCAGATGTTAATGTGAGTGTAGCGAAATGCTTGTGCTTCTAGTTCTGACATTGCAGTAATATCTAACATCTAACAAGTAATCTAACAATTCCACACCAACTACCTAATACACATAAGAATATGTACATGTAAATATATGGCTGACCGAGCGGCATAGGCAAGATGCAATAGATAGTATGAAATACAGTGTATACATATGAGATGAGTAATGTAAGATATGTAAACATTATTAAATTGGCATTCATTTAAGTAACTAGTGATCCATTTATTAAAGTGGCCAATGATTCGAGTCTGTTTGTAGGCAGTAATGGCTGATTAACGGTCTGACGGCCTTGAGATAGAAGCTGTTTTTCAGTCTCTAGGTCCCAGCTTTGATGCACCTGATGCACTGACCTCGCCTTCTGGATGGTAGCGGGGGGAACAGGCAGTGGCTCGGGTGGTTGTTGTCCTTGATGATCTTTTTGGCCTTCCTGTGACATCAGGTGCTGTAGGTGTCATGGAGTGCAGGTAGTTTTCCCCCGATGATGTGTTGGGCGCTCCTGTTTCCTGAAGTCCACGATCATCTCCTTTGTTTTGTTGACGTTGAGTGAGAGGTTGTTTTCCTGACACCATGCTCCAAGTGCCCTCACCTTCTCCCTGAAGGCTGTCTCGTTGTTGTTGCTAATCAAGTCCACCTCTGTTGTGTCGTCTGCAAACTTGATGATTGAGTTGGAGGCATGCATGGCCATGCAGTCATGGGTGAACAGGAAGTACAGGAGGGGGCTGAGCATGCACCCTTGTGGGGCCCCAGTGTTGAGGATCAGCGAAGTGGAGATGTTGTTTCCTACCTTCACCACCTGGGAGCGGCCCGTCAAAGTCCAGGACCCAATTGCACAGGGCAGAGTTGAGACCCAGGGCCTCAAGCTTATTGATGAGCTTGGAGGGTACTATGGTGTTGAATGCTGAGCTGTAGTCAATGAACAGCATTCTTACATAGGTATATCTCTTGTCCAGGTGGGATAGGGCAGTGCGCAGTGTGATGGCAATTGCATCGTCTGTGGACCTGTTGTGGTGGTATGCAAACTGAAGTAGGTCTAGGGTGGCAGGTAAGATGGAGGTGATATGATCCTTGACTAGTCTCTCAAAGCACTTCATGATGACAGAAGTGAGTGCAGCAGACTGTTCTAGTGCCCTTGCCAATTTGTTGATATATATATATATATATATGTGTGTGTTGAAGAGGGTGTGGCTCAAGCTGCATCCCTGTCTCACCCTACAACCCTGTGGAAATAAATGTTTTTTTTGCCAATTTTAACTGTACACTTGTTGTTTGTGTACATGGATTTTATAATGTTGTATGTTTTTCCCCAACACCGCTTTCCATCAATTTGTATAGCAGGCCCTCATGCGAAATTGAGTCAAAAGATTTTTGAAATCAACAAAGCATGAGAAGACTTTGCTTTTGTTTTGGTTCGTTTGTTTGTCAATTAGGGTGTGCATGGTGAATACATGGTCTGTCGTACAGTAATTTGGTAAAAAGCCAATTTGACATTTGCTCAGTACATTGTTTTCACTGAGTAAAGGTGCAAGTCTGCTGTTACTGATAATGCAGATGATTTTCCCAAGGTTGCTGTTGATGCATATCCCGTGGTAGTTATTGAGGCCAGATTTTTCTCCACTTTTGTGGATTGGGGTGATCAGTCTTTGGTTCCAAATATTGGGGAAATGCCAGAGCTGAGGATGATGTTAGAGTTTTTAAGTATAACCATTTGAAATTTGTGGTCTGTATGTTTTATCATTTCCTTTAGGATACCATCAACACCACATGCCTTTTTGAGTTGAAGAGTTTGTATTTTGTCCTGTAGTTCAGTCAATGTAATTGGAGAATCCAGTTGGTTCTGGTAGTCTTTGATAGCTAACTCTAAGATTTTTTATTGATCATTTATATGCTTTTGCTGTTTGTTCTTTGTTATAGAGCCCTAAAGATTGGAGAAGTGGTTTATCCATACTTCTCCATTTTGGATAGATAACGCTTCATGCTGTTTGTTTAGTGGGTTCCTATTTTCCCAGAAGTGGTTAGATTTCATGGATTCTTCAATTACATTGAGATGATTTCTGATGTGCTGTTTCTTCTTTTTTCATTATGTATTTTTTTGTGATTCACCATAGTGAAGGTGTAGCTCAGGTTTTCTGGGTCTCTGTTTTTGGTTGGATAGGTTTCTTAGGCTTTTGCATTCTTCATCAATCCATTTGTCAATGTTGTCAATTTTCTTTGGTTGCCTGATTGAGATTTTTTGATTTGATAGGTAAGCTGAAAGGTCAAATATACTGTTCAGGCTTTCTACTGCCAAGTTTACACCTTCACTATTACAGTGAAATGTTTTGTCCAGGAAGGTGTCTAAAATGGAATTAATATGTTGCCTAATAGTTTCTATACTACTTTCCTTCCATCTATAGCATTTCTTAATATTATGCAGTTCCTTTGGCTTTGATGACTCATGATTTAGTATTGCTCTATTCAAGTAGACTGTGACTTTGCTGTGATCTGATAGGGGTGTCAGTGGGCTGACTGTGAACGCTATGAGAGACTCTGGGTTGATGTCAGTGATAAAGTAATCTACAGTACTACTGCCAAGGGATGAGCTGTAGGTGTACCTACCATAGCGGTCCCCTCGAAGCCTACCATTGACTATGTATAGACCCAAGATGTCCCTGGTGGACGGAACAGATATGACAGCTGGTTACACAAAGAGAGAGGGGTTAGGTTTGAGTGAAAGAGCGGGAAGACTGAGTAACAAAGAGGGAAGCTATGTTATCGTAAATACAGTATCTTATGCATTCTAAATTATCGGCCATTTGGAAAAGGAAAATGCAATAAATATTTACTCTGAGCTGCGCTTCGATCGGTTGGTCGTAGATGGGAGGCCGGGTTGTCCAGCATAGATCTCTGGTCCTCTGAAGACTGTCTAGTGGTGAACTGGAGCGTGGTAGAATTGATACGCTGTCCATCCACTCCTATCCCACGTTTAGCGGGCTGAGGGGGTAGCACTTCTTTAGGGAATAAGAGTTCAAAGTTCATACCAAGTCGCCATACTTTAAGCTCATGCTATATTCTGGCTGGTATAGTCAAAATTCATCCTTCCGGCGTGTAGGTCGTCACCTTCACATTGAAATTTGATGCCAATTTCGTGAGGTTCTTGCTGAGGTTGGCTTAGTTCTGTATGTGGTCTTTGTCCTTTCAACGTGGGGATGGTAAGTCCTTGCGTCCTTGGAACAGGAAGTTACATTTTCGTCAAGGGGCTTATATAGGATTGGGAGAGAGGGCCGTGTTTCATAGTTTACAACCACTGTCTGTTCACATGGGCGGGGCCACTGAGTTGGCAGAGTTTACTCTATGACAAACCGTTCTCTCATTACGAAGCTAAATTACATTTAATCTTTTCACAAATAGTTTCATATTTAAACATTTAAATTGCACAACAATTCCATGTGAATCTGATAACTATAATGTGTAGACTTTGAGAATGAACCTGCAAGTAAGCATTTCGTTGGACCATGTGTATCCTGTACATATGATTAATACAACTTTTCTACAATGATCTGTGATCATGCACAGATACAGGGAGACCAATAAAATGGTGAATATCTATAAAAAATGACAAGTATTGATGTCTCCCTACTGTTCTGGTTTTGAGGCTTGGGAATTTGGGCTGCAGTTCATCTGTCTAATCCCCTGTAGGGAGAGAGAAAGCCATTAATAATATTACAATGGTGTGTTAATTTAATATTATTCCTGTTTGATATGCATGCATACAATTAAAGTGGACATTTCCAGTGTTTGTTTTGTATCCAATGCATTTAGCTTACGTTAGGATGAAATAGTCTAGGCCTTCCATACTCATCTGGCGGAACGGATCCGGACACAGAATGGGGTCAATACGGACCACAGATTGACACACCCCCAAAATAGTTTTTTATTTTATTTTTTATTTTACTCGGTCGGGCTTCGACCCCTGGTATACTATAAACACACACAAGACATGGAAAAATGCATATAATTGCAGGAAATTAACTTTAAAATAGCCCAAAAAATCTGCCCCGTGCTAAATGCCAACAAGAGGGGTGTGAACATTTTGAGGTCGCATGGGTTGCGAGGTGGGGGTTTGTTACTACGCCGATAAAATACATTATCCATCCGTACCTTTTCCACCTAGGAAATGTGTGTGACTGGACCTCAAATAGTACTTTAGTACCCCTGGTCTATGCCTTCTAATCTAGTTGTATTGCATCATGTCACCTATCATTTAGTTATCAATGCATAAGGTGAATTTAAAACCAAGCTAATCGTGAACATCAGCATCATTTAATAATATGCATGGGTGTTATAGTTGTATGAATTTATCACAATGCAAACCTGCTCATTGGAAATAAAACACCAGTGGTCTTAATGCAATGTAATTTTAGCTTCACAACTAAACCCCACTATCCTGACTATTTATCATTCTTAAACAGTAAGCTAAATTATTTTACTATTATTTATTTTTTGCTTCTGCCTCTGTACATTGTATGAATGTACAATGTAGACCACACTATCGACCAAAAGAGATCTCATCTATATTATTCGTAGCAGTCTTTTTACGACCACAAACCGGTGCTGGCACTAAGGCTGCACTCAACCAGCTGTAAAAGGCCATAAGCAAACAAGAAAATGCTCATCCAGAAATGGTGCTCCTAGTGGCCTGGGGACTTTAATGCAGGCAAACTTCAATCTGTTTTACCTCATCTCTACCAGCATGTCACATGTGCAACCAGAGGAAAAAATAAACTCTAGACCACCTTTACCCCACACACAAAGTGTCACGACTTCCACCGAAGTCGGTTCCTCTCCTTGTTCGGGTGGCATTTCGGCGGTCAACGTCACCGGTCTTCTAGCCATCGCCGATCCACTTTTAATTTTCCATTTGTCTTGTCTTGTTTTCCCACACACCTGGTTTACATTTCCCTCATTGCTTGTCATGTATTTAATCCTCTGTTCCCCCCCATTTCTGTGTGTGGTATTGTTTATTGTTTTGTGTATGCACACGTTAGACTGGTTGCGCTGGGTTTTGTCAACCAGTATTGTGTTTAGTGTTCTTTGTGCCGTGTGTTTTGTTCGCCTAAATAAAAGGCTCCGTTTGCTACCCAAATTCTGCTCTCCTGTGCCTGACTCCCTTACAGCCAGTTACACATACCTAACACAGAGATGCATACAAAGCTCCTCCCCCACCCTCCATTTGGCAAATCTGACCATAATTATATTCTTCTGATTCCTGCCTACAAGCAAAAACTAAAGCAGGTAGTACCAGTGACTCACTCAATAAGGAAGTGGTCAGATGACGTGGATGCCACGCTACAGGACTGTTTTTCTAGCACAGACTGGAATGTGTTCCATGATTCATCAAATGGCATTGAGTAATACACCACCTCAGTCATCGGCTTCATCAATAAGTGCATTGACGACATTGTCCTCACAGTGACCGTACATACATATCCCAACCAGAAGCCATGGATTCCAGGCAACATCCGCATCAAGCTAAAGGCTAGAGCTGCCGCTTTCAAGGAGTGGGACGCTAATCCGGACACTTAAAAGCAATCCCGGTATGCCCTCAAAGTAGCCATCAAACAAGCAAAGCATCAATACAGGATTAAGATTGAATCCTACTACACCGGCTCTGACGCTCGTCAGATGTGGCAGGGCTTAAACTATTACGGACTACAAAGGGAAACCCAGCCACGAGCTGTCCAGTGACGTGAGCCTACCAGATGAGCTAAATTCCTTTTATGCTCGCTGAGAGACAAGCAACACTGAAGCATGCATGAGAGCACCAGCTGTTATGGACGACTGTGAGATAACGCTCTTGGTAGCCTATGCCGCTGCACCATCGAGAGCATCCTGACCGGTTGCATCACCGCCTGGTATGACAACTGCTCGGCATCTGACCGTAAGGTGCTACAGAGGGTAATGCCTCCGGCCCAGTACATCACTGAGGCCAAGCTTCCTGCCACCCAGGACCTATATACTAGGCGGTGTCAGAGGAAGGCCCAAAAAATTGTCAGACTCCAGTCACAGACTGTTTTCTCTGCTACCGCACGACAAGCGGTACCGGAGAGCCAAGTCTAGGACCAAAAGGCTACATAACAGCTTCTACCCCCAAGCCATAAGACTGCTGAACAATGAATCAAATGGCCACCAGATTATTTACATTGACCCCCCACCCCCCTCCATTTGTTTTGTACATTGCTGCTACTTGCTGTTTATTATCTATGCATAGTCACTTCACCGCTACCTACATGTACAAATTACCTCGACTAACCTGTACCCCCGCACATTGACCCGGTACCCCCTGTATATAGCCTCGTTATTATTTTGTTGTTACTTTTTATTATTTTTTACTTTAGTTTATTTGGTAAATATTTTCTTAACGCTTTCTTGAACTGCACTTTTGGTTAAGGGCTTGTAAGTAAGCATTTCACGGTAAGGTCTATTCGGCGCATGTGACTAATAAAGTTTGATTTGATTTGAAACATTACCTGTCATACATCCACAATAATGTAGCAGCAGAAAAAAATGATGTAGCAGCAGACCAAGCAATTTGAGAGAGGAGGACACAACCTAAAATTATTCTGGTTGGTGTCACTAACAGGTACAGAGAAATTCAAATCTGTTACTTGTTATTCATGTTAAATATTTCCATTCTGGGATAGTTGTTCACTGAATTGCTAGCACTAGTTGCTACAATGTAAACAGATGTAGCTAGCTAGCATAAAAGCTAGCTTTGTTGGTGTCGGCTGCATGATGATGCAGTTTCCTATTTAGGTTAGAGATCATGTCGAAGTACGTTTCAAATGTAGCAGATTTTAAGCGCTCTGTGTTCTCCTATACTAGACGGTATGATCTCAGGTGTTCTTGGAAGATCACCCTTGAAAGAACGGGAAAACCCAAGTATGCAATTTGGAACATTGTTTTAAACAATGCTTTTAACCCCCCTTTACCACTTAAATTCAATCACTTCTTTAGTTATATGTCATGATCAGTCTTGTGACTTGGTTACCGTCGTCAAGTGCAAGCCAATAAGCAATGAAACATTATAGCTTAACTTGTGACAACAGTACTAAAGAGACAGAGCAGGGGGATATCAAACTCTCATTTGTCACTTTCCATGGAGGCAAAAGTTAAATGTTTTGTCAAAGCTATGTAGAGCACATGCTAGCTAAGATAGTTAATTTACTCATAAAATATTCTGCAAACATAAAAAAAATAACTATGCGACCTCTAACATGTTTATATAGACATTTGTTGCAGTTTTAGTATGTTTCTCTAACTCTTTACAAAAAAAGAAAAGTTATATTAGCAGTACTTGAACTAGCTAGCTAAACTGCCTGGCAGACATTTCCTCAACTGTTGTTATGGTGACCAAGATGTCACATGCATCTTCTTGTTGCAGATTGTAAAGGAAAGTTTAAAACACATTTTTGGGTAATCAAAAACTAGATAGCTATATACAAAATGATGTGCACTCACCACCACACACACCCTTTATCTCCTCCAGTAGTTTGACTATCTGATATGGCCTTACAGAATACCAAAATCCTGCAGGATTCGTTCTGGAATTGGTCCTTCAGGAATTGCCATTGAAAAAAAAAATGTTTTATTTAACTAGGCAAGTCAGTTAAGAACAAATTCTTATCTTACAATGACAGCCTACCCCAGCCAAACCCTCCCCTAACCCGGACGACGCTGGGCCAATTGTGCGCCGCCCTCCCCGAACCAGGATGACCCTAGGCCAATTGTGCGCCGCCATAAACCCTGCAGGAATATCAAAATCCTGCAGGATTCACCCTTACAAAAAAATATTTCAGTTTTAAAACTGCAGTAAAAGTGCAGTAACTGCAGTCAACTATGGTATTTGGACGCAGTAATTGCAGAATAACTACAGTTATACTGCACCTGTAAGGGTTTTCCTGTGGTGAAGGAGAGGCGGACCAAAACGCAGCGTGGTTATATTGATTCATGTTTAATAAAAAAAAGATGAACACTACAAAAACAATAGCCGTGGAAAACCAAAAACAGCCCTATCTGGTGCAAAACACAGAGACAGGAACAATCACCCACAAACACACAGTGAAACCCAGGCTACCTAAGTATGATTCTCAATCAGAGACAACTAATGACACCTGCCTCTGATTGAGAACCATACTAGGCCGAAACATAGAAATACCCAAAACCTAGAAAAACAAACATAGACTGCCCACCCAACTCACGCCCTGACCATACTAAATAAATACAAAACAAAGGAAATAAAGGTCAGAACGTGACAGCACCGTAACTGAAGTTATACTGCACTGTAACTGCAGTTACACTGTAAAAGTACTGCAGTAAAAAAAACTTTACGCAGTATTTGCAACATACTGCAGTTATACTGCACTCTGACTGTAATCTTTTTTTTCTAAGGGCGGTTTGCCAGGATTCGTGCTGGGATTTACTTGGTCCTGCTGGAATTGCCATATCCTGCAGGTTTTGGTCCTGCAGGATTCTTGCAGGAATTGTCATGTTTGTGCAGAATTTTCAAAATTTCTGCAGGACAAGTCATACCACTGCAGGATTTTGTCAATTCTACAGGATTCCTGCAGGACACCTGCACAATTCCTTCACAAAAGGTTTTAAAAAATTGTAAGGGTATTTTGCAATAAAGCTGACTGAAGTAGAAGCTCTTTGGTAGGTATTTTCACTTGGTAATAAGTAATTATATAGAAATTTCTCATAGGTACAGTTACACATCACTTTAAATAGCTACATCCCGTGTAAGAACTATCAACAACCATGTAATCATTACAGATATGTAGTCTGTGGCCTATTAGTGTGTTTATTTTTTCACAACTAGATTGTCAGAATGAGTAACGTACTTTGTAGGTACACAATTATTACCAGTACTCATCAAGATACCCTTCATTTTAACTAGCTAAATCCTGTGTAACACCTAGTAATTACATTGTACTTATGCAGATATTGCATGTACTCTGTAGTGTACTTGTGTTTATTTTCTCACGTTGATGGGGTTTCCAGAAGCTTTAAAATGAGGGTCAGGATGGGTAACGTACAATATAAGTACACATTAATTACAAGTACCCCCCAACATACTCTTAATTTTAACTACCTAAATCCTGTGTAGCACCTAGTAATTGCATTGGACTTACAGATATTACATGCATTCTGGTGTACTAGTGTGCTTATCCTCCCACTTGGATGGCGCTTCCGGAAGCCTTAAAATGAGGACCAGGTTGTCAGGATGGGTAATGTACTATGTAAGTTCACCTCAAAATACACTTCATCGTAAACAGCTAAATCCTGTATCACACCTAGAAGTTACATTGTACTTATGGATTTATCCTCTCAATTGGATGGCAAGGAGGTTCAGGTTGTCATAATGGGTAATGTACACAAGTTGTATTAAAATATACAGTTGAAGTCGGAAGTTTACATTAACCTTGGCCAAATACATTTAAACTCCATTTTTCACAATTCCTGACATTTAATCCTAGTAAAATTCCCTGTCTTAGGTCAGTTAGGATCACCAATATATTTTAAGAATGTGAAATGCCAGAATAATAGTAGAGAGAATTATTTATTTCAGCTTTTATTTCTTTCATCACATTCCCAGTGGGTCAGAAGTTTACATACACTCAATTAGTATTTGCTAGCATTGCCTTTAAATGGTTTAACTTGGGTCAAACGTATCGGTTAGCCTTCCACAAGCTTCCCACAATGATTTGGGTGAATTCCCAACTCACTCCTTCTGACAGAGCTGGTGTAACTGAGTCAGGTTTGTAGGCCTCCTTGCTCACACACGCTTTTTCAGTTCTGCCCACAAATATCTATAAGATTGAGGTCAGGGCTTTGCGATGGCCACTCCAATACCTTGACTTTGTTGTCCTTAAGCCATTATGCCACAAATTTGGAAGTATGCTTGGGGTCATTGTCCATTTGGAAGACCCATTTGCGACCAAGCTTTAACTTCCTTACTGATGTCTTGAGATGTTGCTTCAACATGTCCACATAATTTTCCTGCCTCATGATGCCATCTATTTTGTGAAGTGCACCAGTCCCTCCTGCAGCAAAGCACCCCCACAACATGATGCTGCCACCCTCGTGCTTCACGGTTGGGATGGTGTTCTTCGGCTTGCAAGCCTCCCCCTTTTTCCTCCAAACATAACAAGGGTCATTATGGCCAAACCGTTCTATTTTTGTTTCATCAGACCAGAGGACATTTCTCCAGGAAGTACGATCTTTGTCCCCATGTGCAGTTGCAAACCGTAGTCTGGCTTTTTATGGCGGTTTTGAAGCAGTGATCTTTTAGGTTATGACGATATAGGACTCGTTTTACTGTGGATATACATACTTTTGTACCTGTTTCCTCCAGCATCTTCACAAGGTCCTTTGCTGTTGTTCTGGGATTGATTTGCACTTTTTGCACCAAAGTACATTATTCTCTAGGAGACAGAACGCGCCTCCTTCCTGAGTGGTATGATGGCTGTGTGGTCTCATGGTGTTTATACTTCCATACTATTGTTTGTATAGATGAATATGGTACCTTCAGGTGTTTGGAAATTGCTCCCAAGGATCATCCAGATTCATGGAGGTCTACAATTTTTTTCCTGAGGTCTAGGCTGATTTCTTTTGATTTTCACCTGATGTCAAGCAAAGAGGCACTGAGTTTGAAGGTAGGCCTTGAAATACATCCACAGGTACACCTCCAATTGACTCAAATTATGTCAATTAGCCTATCAGAAGTTCTGAAGCCATAACATAATTTTCTGGAATTTTCCAAGCTGTTTAAAGGCACAGTCAACTTAGTGTATGTAACCTTCTGACCTACTGGAATTGTGATACAGTGAATTATAAGTGAAATAATCTGTAAACAATTGTTGGAAGAATTTGTGTCATGCACAAAGTAGATGTCCTAACCGACTTGCCAAAACTATAGTTTGTTAACAGGAAATTTGTGGAGTGGTTGAAAAACGAGTTTTAATGACTCCAACCTAAGTATATGTAAACTTCCAACTTCAACTGTAAATAAATAATCTGTGATGACACCCGTATGTTAGACCCTAGTCTGTAAGGTGAACCTATGTCTGTCTGATCTGTAATTGTAAATTTAACCAGGTCAACCCAGATGGTACTTTTTTGTGGCAAGTGCTAGCATAAATGTTGAAGAGTGCACAATCACGGGTAGGTAATTGGAGCCTATTGAGCCTCCAATCTTTAATCTCAGACACCCAGTGCACAAGAGATTATAGTCCTTGTGACAGTTATCACTAAATCCGATGGAGCAGGGAAGAAACTAAACACTAAGTAGGTGAATTTAGTAGAAACTTGCCCATTTGTAACAAGCATGGTAACAAGCATTTGTTGTTACACCTGTAATTACAGACCGCAAATACCACCAGTTACAGGTTATTACAACTTTATTAAATGTACATTTGAAAAATGAATGTAAATCAGTAATGTGTCATTGCATGTTCTTTAGATTGAATCACAGTATTCATGTATGCCTGCTAGACCTCCATGTTGCTCTGGGTTTATTAGCAGAGAAGTGGAAGTGGGGAGAGCAGCCAAGTGAAAGGTAACAACTTGCCAGGCAACAACTCCTCCCAGGGGACCCTGCCTGGCCCTCAGCAATGCAGCGTCTGTGCCAGGGTAAAAACTCCTACATTTCTCATGCTGACTGGAGTTTAGTTTAAAGGGGTATTCCACTGTTTGTTCACTTAGAAAAACAAAATGCTAGTGCCTTCAGAAAGTATTGACACCCGTTGACTTTTTCCACATTGTGTTACAGCCTGAGGTTAAATTGAGATTGTGTCACTGATCTACACACAATACCCCATCATATCAAAGTGGAATTGTTAAGAAATGCTTACAAATTAATACATGAAAAGCTGAAATGTCTTGAGTCAATAAGTATTCAACCCTTGCGGCTAGCTTAAATAAATTCAGGAGTACAAATGTGCTTAAGTCACAAGTTGCATGGGCTCAATGACTACCCCATCTTTGTACCCCACAAAAACACTTATCTGTAAGGTCCTGCAGTCAAGCAATGCATTTCAAGCACAGAGTCAACCACAAAGACCAGGGAGGTTTTTCAATGGTTCGCAAAAAGAGCACCTTTTGGTAGATGGGTAAAGAAAAAAGCAGACATTGAATATCCCTTTGAGCATGGTGAAGTTATTAATTACACTTTGGATGCTGTATCAATACACCCAGTCACTACAAAGATACAGGTGCCCTTCCTTCAGGGATTTAATCATAAGGCCAATGGTGATTTTAACAGTTTAATGACTGTGATAGGAGATAACTGAGGATGGGTCAACAACATTGTAGTTACTCCACAATACTAACATAAATAGAGTGAAAAGAAAGCCTGTACAGTATAAAAATATTCCAGGACAAGCATCCTGTTTGCGATAAGGCACTAAAGTAAAACTGAAAATGTTATTTTTGTCCTGAATATCCAACAACACTGAGTAACACTCTTCATATTTTCAAACATGGTGGTGGCTGCATTATGTTACGGGTATACTTTTCTTTAGCAAGGACTAGGGAGTTATTTTTAAACAAATAAATGGAATAGAGAAGCACAGGAAAAATCATTGAATGTTGACTGGTTCTGACTAGCCTAGTTTATAAAGTTTAGGTTTGAAAATCTATGGCAAGAATGAAGTGGCTGTCTAGCAATGATCAACAACTAACTTCAAAAATTGTACAATCCCAATGAGCAAAGCCCTTAGACTTACCTAGAGAAACTCACAGCTGTATTCGCTGTATTGACTGAGTGAGGTTGAATATTTATCTAAGACATTTTATTTTCCATTAATTAAAAATAAAATAAAAATCTTCCAATTTCAGAGTATTGTGTTGACAATTGCAATTAAATATTTTTTTTCTATCACACTTTAATTGTGGAAAAAGTTAAGGGGTGTGAATACTTTCTGAAGGCACTGTAGATCTCACTTAGTGTTGAGGTTGTCTGTTTAACCTCGTGAAATGTATTTATCACAAAATCCAATTCTTACAAAGGCCTTGTTGATTTTGCAAGAGTTTAATCATAATCCAGTATGCGGCAAGTAATGTGGAGAAAATATTGCAGGTTATGACTGAGGGTGACAGACATTTGGCCCTTTTCCTTTTGTTCTTTCTTAGGAGCAGGAGCTGGTGGAGCAGAGCCAAGCCTATTTTCTCCATAGTTATGGAGTAGCAGGCGATGCACCACCAGAGATGGACGCTCCGATCTTTCAGGCCTTACCTCATGGGTTCCCACTGTATGACATCCGCAGGCAGTTTGTAGATCGGGCAAAAAGGATCGACACCATATCAAGGGCTGTGTTCCCTCTGAGTTTTCTCTGCTTCAATGTTTTCTATTGGCTCACCTACAAAGTGCTGCGGAATGAAGCCATCCGAGCTACTCTGTGACAAACCAACACGAGGACTGAATTACAGCACTAAAAACCAATACGAAGTTGAACCTAGTCCTCCACAGAACACTTTTACAATGTCAAATCCATTCATTGTGCCAATGGAAAAAATAATTGACTGCATGTCCAGTTCCATTCATTTTTTCACTAAAGTTAGCAAACCTGATGTAGTCCAAGTGTCATCCTTAAGGGGGCAATCTGCAGTTTCCACCCCGCCACTGATTTGGTAAACAACCATGGGATTAGGCTGGAGAGATATAACCATTCAAATGTGTAGACCGCTATGGATGCTGTTAATGACCCTCCATGATAAACTTAAGAATGTTTTTAGGCTAGTGCTTCAAGAATCAAATGAGTATATCTAAATTAAGTCCAAAAAGATGTGCCAAACACATATTGCCCCTTTAACTTTCTATTTTTTACAATTCCAATGGAATGCACTAATTAGCACAAATATTGTAGTCCTTGTACTATGGATACTTTTAATGTCACTCTCATGGAGCAAACACAAGCCCAGATATTGAGGCAGAACTGCATGGAAATGTTGGATTCCCCCCCTCCCCGGAATTGTATTTTGTACTCGTTTCTGCCACATTACAGTATTGGCAAATTGTTAATAAATCCCTATAAATGATTTCAACCTAATATGGAATACTATGTAATGGGACAGTACTATTGGTACATGAATCAACAGAAGTGAATGCTGGACATTTTGAATTTTCTAGTTAGGCGATGTTCTTCGTTAATTGTGTCCCTTTTCTTTATGCACCTCGTCTTGGATGTTTTTTTTCAATGTCAATGGCTAGTGTGAAAATTAATAATTTGTTTACATATAAAACCATGGCTGTTGTCACCACTACAAATTCATGCAGATGTCTCAATGTTTCTAAGCTTGCTTCCATTGAGGAAGTATTTATTTATAAGTCAGTGAATGAAAACATACATAAGAGGGGAATGAAAGTTCAGGATGAAGCGTACATCTTCCCGAGTCAATGTAAAATCCACAACTATTCCATTAGAAACACTGAATAATACATAGGCATTATCTAGTTTGTTTTCCTTCAGAGGTATTTAACAACTAAACATTCTGCCCCCAAGCAAGATGACTATGTAGCATTTGCTTCACACCATTGAAAGTCAATTCGGGCGAAGGTATCATCCCCAAGCTTCACTAGACACATTTAATGCTGCAATCTATTTTATTGGGCAACCTGACCAAATTTCACAGAAATGTGAGTTATAGATCAGTCACTCTCATTGAAAACAGGTCTAAGAAGCAGTAGATCAGTTTTATGTGTGCTATTTCTATGCTTCCCGATCTTAAGTTTCATTTTTCTGTACCAGCTTCAAACAGCTGAAAATACAATATTTTAGGTTATGGAAAACACATTTCAGTTATGGTACAATGATTCGTCAAAATGAAATTAGGCAAACTTTTCAAATTTTAGCAACCAGGAAATGGTAGCGCAATTTCTGCATATTGCACCTTTAATGTGTAACTACATGTGCCAGACAACTCAAGATCCCTTATCTGATTGGTTCCAATGTTTCAACGCATAAAGGTTTATTAACTGACAGTAAATACAGTACAAGTTCAGGTACAGTTAGAATACATATTTTATTGACAAGTGACCCAAGAAAAGAGAGCTCAAAACTGGATGACCTGGCCCTGAAAGAGTGAGGAAAAAAATACATAAGAAATTGGTATTTCAGATTGTTGCAAAGAAATTCAAATTACCACCCATGAACTCAATCTCATTAACACCACTGTCTGCCTACTGCCTTATTTCCAAACAATGCTCTGGCTTGCCATTAGGCTTCGAGTAGAAGCCAAGTTTGCTGGCTCTCAAAACTGGGGAGAACCAGTATGCTTACCTTTCTCTTCTTGTCGCCTCCCAGTTCAAAGTGTTTGCATCTCTTGATGGGCACCATTCTCTTTTGCCGACAGTTGGGCTCCACACACTCCAGCCTCAACACGATTTTCTTTGTAGTTTTAGCCTGCAGGAGAAATCACAAGGGTTTGAGCAAGTAACATAAAAAGATGGAAATGATGTGTGCTGACTAATAGACTGAGTATTGACATGGAGACTAAACCCGAAGACAGTGGCAATTTGCAAACAAACACGTCCCATCTGTAGGAGGGGAAGACAAGGTGAATTTGTAAATATTTTCCCATTATGATTCTTCCATACCTTCTTCCTGAAAATAGGCTTGGTCTGGCCACCATAACCAGATTGCTTTCTGTCATATCTCCTTTTGCCTGAAAGACAGTTACCTGATAAATGCATGCCAAGGTAGATACCACACATAATACATGTGAATGTTCAAGCAGACAAGAAAGGGAAGTAACTTTAGACCAAAGATTTATTCTAACTAAACCAAGATAGACCACAGCCTGTCGTTTCCAATGGGAACAAATTAGTCATATCATGCAAGGAGGGCAGAGCCAAGCACAAGCTAGCGAGATCCTACTGGCCCTTACTAGCATGTATCTGCATATATCCGTTAGGGACTGCCTACCCTGTGAGGTGCATGTGCAATAACTCAATTTACCTTAGCACTTCTAAATAACACTTTTTAAAATTATTTTTTACTTTGGCAAAAGGTAAAGTCCACAAAATGTTGTCGACTCTGTTCATAACATATTATAGTTGTGGGAACAGATAACTAACTATTCAAGTCAAATGTTTTATGGATGAGAATTTTCAGAATGTCAGCCAAAATCCTTCTCCTCCCACTGCCTGCCACTGGGCTTCCTCTCAGTACCATATGTGGTAGTGAGTGGAAACAAAATGCAGATGAGACTATAGCAAACTTACCCTGTGCATACAGAGAATCCTTCCCCTTCTTGTACTGGGTAACTTTGTGAGTTTGATGTTTCTTACATTTCTTGCAATAAGTCCTGCGGGTCTTCGGTACGTTTACCTAGATAAATTATACAAAAATAAGTAAATGACTGTACCAAAGATACTATAGTGAAGGCTTCTCTCCGATTTAACATGTGCCCCGTTGCGTTCTAGCAATTTCAGTAACGTTAGCTAGTTGCCAAGTAGCTTAACCACATTGCATTGGAAGTGTTTGCTTAGCTAACGTTCGCTAGCCAATTCCTGTTAATACGCTCTAGGGCCACAACCAACTGGCTCGTATGAAACGGGAGGGAGAACAATAGTTGCAACACATTATCTCCTACATACAATATAAACTAGCTTAAATACATATTTTAAATAGTTGTGGGTTACAAATTAGCAATTGGTAGCGAAAACGTACCATGACTGCACACTCTTGATGCAGGAGGTCAAAGGAAGAAAAATAAGTCAGGAGACCGCATGTAGATGAAACCGGAAATACGTGAGTGAGCTGGACAGAAGAGATCTGTGCAATACAATAGTGACGTCCTGTGGATTAAGTCCGCCTAGCAGAAGAGAAAATAATTTAATGGAAATTACAGGTACAGAGTTTCTAAACCCATACTAAACCATCTTTGTTACAGGTAAGTAATTTTTATGGCTGTTTCCAGTCCACAGATGTAAGAATGAAGAAACGACTTGTAAGCCTACATTGTGACAATGGAATCTGACTTTCATTTACTGAAACCATTACTGAGAGACTAGAATATGTAATATTGACATGGATAACTGCATGTGGAAATGTACTAATGTGGAAAATAATTATGTTAGAAACATTGAATTATGAATTTATTAATTATTGAAAATGTAAAAAATATCAACATCATGAAATATTACGTCAACATATATAGTATATGGTACCAATAGTACTGGCCTGATACCATAAAACAGCACATCAGATTTCCATCCAGTAACGTTAGACAGATTTTGTAAAACGGGGTCATGATTATCATCATTAGCCTGTTTATTCATTTCAATGTGCATTAACCCATTCACGCCAGGGTACGGTAATTAATACAATATTAAAATGCACCACTGAACAAATTATGTTTGGTGTTATTGCATGACATTTGGTGTCAACATAGTACAAGTGTCTACACAGGCTACATTGAAATATTAAGATTGTCATTATCTATCATACTTCCACTGCCAATCAAAGTTGGGACTTTGAGAACATTTTTAAAAAATCATTAAAATGACTTCAGCATATGTATTTTAAAATACTTTTCAGAATGTATTTGTTTAAAAGCATATAGTATTGTACCTGTGCCAAATATGATTCAACTCATTGTTGTTTGAACTACAGCTGTTTCTATATAGTCTTTGGACACACGAGGTCAATTTTTATTTTTATTTTACACATTTCACAAATCAAGTGAAGTGAATACACGTTCAAATAATCAGATCTTAATAATGTTTGGTATATATATTATATTAATAATTTATAGGTATCCAGACCAATACACTGAGTGTACAAAACATTTCCCTTGGATTCACATGGTCAGTCTATGTTCCCTTATTGGTGACACCTGTTAAATACACTTTAATCAGTGGAGATGAAGGGGAGGTGACAGGCTTTGAGACATGGATTGTGTGCCATTCAGAGGGTGCTTTTGAACGGGGTATGGTACTAGGTGGAAGGCGCACCGGTTTGAGTGTGTCAAGAATTGGGTTTTTCACGCTTAGTAGTTCTGTGTGTCCACCACCCAAAGGACATCCAGACAACTTGACACAACAGTGGGAACCATTGGAGTCAACATTGGCCAGCATCCCCATTGAATGCTTTCGACACCTTGAAGAGTCCATGCCCCGACAAATTGAGGCTGTTCTGAGGGCAAAAGGGGGTGCAACTCAATATTAGGAAGGTGTTTCTAATGTTTTGTACACTCAGTGTAGATTTCTCCTATTTCACACATTTCTAGAACTTTGGCTACCAGCTTTGTGCACGACCTCCAGATGTTTTTTCAAGTTTGATGTGGTGTTTCCGGACGAAGAGATCAATGCTGCCTTTCCAGAGTTTGTATTTGACTGATCTCCTCGATTAACAAAAAATAATGGGAGCATTTCCAGAAGGAAAAGATTTAGCAGGGTAACACAGCTGCCATCTTTTCCTGACATCTTTCTTGTAACTTGTTTCTTATTGGAAACAAGTTAGCCTACAGCATGAATTCCGTTACCATGAGACAAGGCATTAAACATGTATACTGTATATAACACGGCAGTAGAGATATACTTCAAAGTAATACACGGGTTACTTGAAAAAGTAACTAATATTACAATATTTAAAGACAGGAACTTATATTAATTACTCCGTTACTCATGTAAGTAATATATTACACAACACTGGTCCCGAGTGATTCTATTTTTGGAACAGAATCACTTTTTGGAACAGAATCTGTTTTTGGAACTTTGTTGTGTAATGTTTTTGCATAACTGGCATCCTCATTGCTAAAAGTGCAAATGTGAGAAAGTACAGACATGCTACTCGAAGTAAACACATTTTTGATATTCTGAGAATATGGCAACCATGATCTGGGTATGTTTCTATCAGAAGCAACACTAACTCCTGGGCCATGTTTCAGCAATAATTTAAGAATGTTACAGATAACAATGCAATGATGAGAGCTGATGTGATTCCTAATGAGACACGTTTGTTCTACATGGTATGTGGTGTGTATGCTCAGCTATATAGAATTCTACCGATTCACATCTTTCAATGTGAAACTCATTTTACTTAGAACAGATAGGTGTGTTGTAATTTATGCCATATAATGACGTTAACATATATTGCTAAGAATCTGAGAGTAGGGTGACTCTTCTAGTGGGTATTGAACGCAGGCCACCAGCACCAATGACAAACACCCTAACTACTGTCCAATAAGGGATATCTCTAGGGCATGTGCTTATTGGGCCAGTATAGTTAGGCACTGGCCAGAAGAAAACCTAACCCCTCCTCCCTTGGTACTTGTGTAGATCTGAAACATCTTGATAGGAGTAAGCAATAGGATGAATGCACTTAAGAAAATTAAAACTATACTCAAGAAAAACCTTTATTGATCATAGAGATTCAGGAGTATAATTAAAACTGGTTAATATGCCCCACCAACATTAGACAACTATACCGAAAGCCCTTAAATTGTTGGAATGTAAAGTCAATGAAGAGAGAATAGTCAAATTAACTGATAACTGACACAGACATGGTGGCATAGCAGAAATATCTAAATGCTGTGAACCAAGAGGTTGTGAGTCCAAATCCCAGGTGAGGACATGTTGAATAATAATTACTGTATATATGAACATGCACAATGTAATCATGTAAGTCAAAGTGTCATGTAAGTTGAAAACACTATGTTAAAAGCACTGTGTGTGTGAGTATCCCTTACCTTGCCAAACAAAGATATATGAATGGATCAGAGCCCTGATGGGCTTGGCAACAGTAGCAAGTTGTGATATGTAATGACATTTATTTTGGGGGGAGAACGTTTTGTGTAGTACAGTATATTACATTCTGAGAACATGTCAACCATGTTCTGAGTATGTTGGGCGGCAGGGTAGCCTAATGGTTAGAGAGTTGGACTAGTAACCGGAAGGTTGCAAGTTCAAATCCCTGAGCTGACATCTGTCGTTCTGCCCCTGAACAGGCCCCTAACCCACTGTTCCTAGGCCGTCATTGAAAATAATAATTTGTTCTTAACTGACTTGCCTAGTTAAATAAAGGTAAAATGTTTGGTGGGAAAACTGGACACATGAATGTTCTTTCAACATCCCATCAAACGTGTCTAGAACTAAACATATTATGTTCTGAGAACATGGCCACCATGTTTGATGTGACATTGATGAAATATTCTCCTAAAGGATGAATCAACATGTACAGAATGGTTACATGGGGGAGGGTCATGTTTTTCAATTTCAAGGGGAGGGTTTGTATTTACTAAATCTAGTCCAGGGGAGGGTCATGTAATTTCAATATTTCTCAGTGTTTTAGAATTAGTTGCTATATATCGATGTGTGCCTGATGCCGCCCCTCATCTCTGATTCTCCGCTGGATGCACAATATCAAGTGCGCCTAAAGGCTATTAGTGTGGTCTCAATCAAATGATCCATAACCCTAACCCTAATAAGCTATAGGCTACAAAGTGCATGCTTGGAGAAGCACAGAGCAAGGTTATGTTTCTAAAATAGCTGCCGCGATGGTGTAAATACAACTAGGCTGCATTACACACTGCAATGGATATTCTCCATGTAACCCTTATTATAAGTAACGTTCACTCCCTAACTCTCAGAAAACTAGACACATGAATGTTCTTGCAACATCCCATAATACACCCCTCCCCTAAACTAATGGACAACAATACGTAGACCTCCACTTCCAGCATATACATACTACATACATTTCATGGATAGTATATCTTACATTAGTTATCTTGTTTGTTTTTAGTCCCAGCCTTCAGCTACCCTCAACCCCTCCCATCTATTTCTGAAGAATATCCAGTTTTGATTTCTAGCTGCCATATATTTTTCCACTGTGCTGTGATGTTTCACAAAAGTTCTGAACCTTTCTATTCTCATAGTTTTTACAGATTGCAAATGAAAGATAAACACCTTTGCTAAGATTATTATTATATTATTGATCAATTTACTATGACTTCATATCACCCAGCAGTGCTATTTTCAGAGTTAGCTTCAAGTAAATGTACAAATGTTTCTGCCATTTCTGAACCTGTGACCGAAAACAAGCTACATATATAGTGATCTAAATATTATCTTCGCAGCAAAATCTGAATATATATCATATATATATAAAATTGTATTAGTTGCAAAAATGTTGTATGATAATTTAAATTTAAAAACTACGTGTTTTAATCCAGCGTCGTTTTGTGACCTCAGTTCATAGACCACGTGTCATGGAATCAGTACATTGAAAATCTCCCAATTATTTTGCAACCTGTATGGCGCAGCTGTCAATTTTTGGTCCGTATACTTTTTTATTTATTCCAATATATACAATGCCTTCAGAAAGTATTCGGACCCCTTGACTTTTTCAAATTTTTGTTACGTTACAGCCTTATTCTAAAATTATTTCAATCGTTTTTGTTCCCTCATCAATCTACACACATAACCCCATAATGACAAAGCAAAAACAGGTTTTTAGAAATTTTCGCAAATTTTAATAAAATAAAAAACTGAAATATCACATTTACATAAGTATTCAGACCCTTTACTCAGTACTTTGTTTAAGCACCTTTGGCAGCGATTACAGCCTTGATTCTTATTGGGTATGACGCTACATACTTGGCACACCTCTGTTTGGGGAGTTTCTCCCATTCTTCTCTGCAAATCCTTTCAAGCTCTGTCAGGTTGGATGGGGAGCGTCACTGCACAGCTATTTTCAGGTCTCTCCAGAGATGTTCGATCGGGTTCAAGTCCGGGCTCTGGCTGGGCCACTCAAGGACATTCAGAGACTTGTCCCGAAGCCACTCCTGAGTTGTCTTGGCTATGTTCTTAGGGTCATTGTCCTGTTGGAAAGTGAACCTTCGCACCAGTCTGAGGTCCTGAGCTCTCTGGAGCAGGTTTTCATCAAGGATCACTTAGTACTTTGCTCCGTTCATCTTTCCCTCGACCCTGACTAGTCTCCCAGTCCCTTCCCCTGAACATAATCCCCATAGCACGATGCTGCCACCACCGTGCTTCGCCGTAGGTTTCATCTGTGCCGCAGAGATGATTGTTTTTCTGGAAAGTTCTCCCATCTCGACAGAGGCACTCTAGAGCTCTGTCAGAGTGACCATCGGGTTCTTGGTCACCTCCCTGACCAAGGCCCGTCTCCCCCGATTGCTTAGCTCTGGAGAGACCTGAAAATAGCTGTGCAGCAAAACACCCCATCCAACCTAACAGAGCTTGAGAGGATCTGCAGAAAAGAATGGGAGAAAGTACAGGTGTGCCAAGCTTGTAGCGTCATTCCCAAGAAGACCCAAGGCTATAATCGCTGCCAAAGGTGCTTCAACAAAAAAAAATACTATATTATACTGTGGTATAAATATTGTAGTATTCACTGTAGTATTTACTGTAGTACTTATAGTTGACTATAGTATGAATACTGTAGTAATATAAATGTAGTATAAAGTATAGTAATTAATGTAGTGTTTTTGCAGATTCTAGTATAATGCATTTAGTGTAGTGTTTTTGCAGATTGTAGTATACTGTAGTATTTATGTGTTGTTTTTGCAGACTGTAGTATACTGTAGTATTTACTGTAGAGTTTTTGCAGATATTACTGTAGTATTTATAGTGTACTGGAGAAATAATATATCCCCTTTCAGGGATATAACATTAGAATTGTATAGCTAATAGGCTATGTGTTTGTAGAGCGACTGAGGTGAATTAACCTACAGCAGCCAAGGTGATAATGGCTGGGGTCATTTTTGCTTGTTTTTGCTGTTCTCCAAATAGCATTTAATTTTTATTTTATTTTATAGAAATGCATAAAATGAGCTTCAACTTTCAGAAAATGTCATGGGAGCCCCCTTCTGGACCTCCCTAAAACTCAAACCCTGGTTACAGCCCTGAGAGGTGAAATGTGGAATAATTGAAGGAATGAATCCAAGCCTCACGCTTATCACCTGTGGAAGGCGGGGCTTCCAGCGAGGTGCGGATTTCATTGGCCTTGTCTGGCGTGATTGTAGATGCTTCAACCGAAGTCACGAGAGAGCGACTCCCCATAGTATGTTGTACGAAAGTTGACTGAAAGGTAACTCACAGTTCTCTCTCTAACAGGCTGACCACACCGCTCGTGTCGCATGTGTTGCAAAATAAATGTAGAAATCTATGTTATTCAATTATTGCACCCACACTGCTTGTGCGCTCCAACGAGCGTCTGCATTGCCAAGGGCTAAAATAGAAATTAGTTCTATTTCTGACACAGATCGCGCTGCAAGTCCTGCCTCTCCCATCTCATTAGTTTATAGAAGCAGGTACCCACGTGCCATCTCCTCATTGGTTATACCCACGTAGGTAACTGAAAGACAAACGAGGTCAGTGGCGGTAATGCACCTAATTTATTAAAATTGCCAATCGCAATATAAAGTCGAGAAGAAAAACCCTAGAAGGAAGAGAGATAACTAGAAATTATTCAGTTGACCGTTTTATGTGTGAATTAAATGGCGGAGTAGAGGACCTTGTGCATTTCAGGTAAAATAACAACTCAATGTTTATATCCCAGGACAAATTAGCTAGCAACAGCAAGCTAGCTAAATAGGACAAATTAGCTAGCAAGTGTAAGCTAATTAGCTAAATTGCCATAAATGTTTAATGCTTTTCGACCTGTCCCCAAATTAATATAATTGGTTGAGTTTGTTTTGATATATTAACCTGCGTGTCATGATCGCGTTGTGTGGGGAGACAAAATACATTTATGCACGATGGCGCACGCGCGCAGCCGGTTTGGGATCCGTGTAAGGGAAAGACGTTCTTCAGTTGCTCAATGGCCTGTTGAAGGTGATGGAGCTGGAGCATTGTGATCCAGCCTAAGGCCGGTCCTGCTTACACAGAGGGAAAACAAAGGCATGAGGGCTCCCTTTTAGACAGGCCCCTAATGCCTTTTGACAGTTAATCCTCATATCAAACGAGCGTACTATGTTACCTGGGGGTTCAGTGTTGCTGGCTTCTGTGCTTAGCTGTCTCCCCAGCTGGTCTCTTTGTAACACTGATGATGGGGTTCCAGTCGATACATTGTCCTTGGAATCCTCTCTCTCTAAACATATACTAATATCATGAGGAAATAAAAGGATGCACCTTCATGTGGATAAGACTGCTAACCTCTGACTGGGACTCCCTGTTGTAGAATCTCCCTTAGGCGGTGGAGCTGACTCTAGCTCCTTGTTGGGGTACTCCAGGATCTGCATGCAGGTTTCCAGCCTGCCCTGATGGTACCTCAGGTCCCTGGCCTCAGCCAGCAAGGCCTGGTTCTGGTAGTCCTACTGCTCCACAGAGCCCTCCCTCAGATGTGGTCAGGCCTGGCCACAGCATGCTGCCACTCTAGATGTCAGTACTCCCCCTGCAGTACCTTGGGGGGAATTACACTTTTGTGACCCAAGGTACTTTGTGTTTTATGTCTACAACTGTGCTCTGATATGATGGCAGATCTAAGGTAAACACTGCCTGAAGAATACTCTTGTAGTACTCGAAACACGTTGTAGTTGTGCGTACTGATATAAACTATAGGCTGATTGGCTCCTAATTTATGTATATATTATCTGTAAATAGTTAACTGAAGTTTTCTGCATCGTACTGGCCACCTACTTGTTTTCTTTCTTAGATCTGAGGTAAACCCATTATGATTAGATACTCTGGGCCCGGTTTTTCAAAAGTTATCTGGATTTCGCCTATTGAATAGGATTAAATGCATAAAAATAGAATGATTAGAACGGGAGTTCCCATTAAAGTCAATGATTTGTCTGTTCTAATCATTCTGTTTCTATGCATTTAATCCTATCCGATAGGCAAAATCCAGAGAGATAACCATTGAAAAACTGGGCCCTGATGCCAGAAATATTTTTATTTGGGTGTGATTGGTACTGACTTTGGTACTCATAAAATGAAAAGGACATGAGGGTTTGTGACCTCTCACCTGTTCTCATTCTACAGCATGGCCAGTGTTTTCTGCAGCTCATCCTCGGTCACAGCCTGTATAACCCAGGTAATGGTCATAGGATGCCAGGGAGTCCTGCTCCAGGCGGTCAAGATACTGATCCTCAACCAGAACAGAGGGAAGGACAGAATGAACCATGCGGACGTGAGGAAACCTGAGTGAAGCTAATCTAATGATTTCTAACACAGTCTCATCTTGTTGTATCGTAAGAGCTTTATATGATAAACTCACAGGCTCTCAGTGAAGAAGGAGCAGTTCTCCATCTCAACGAGTCTTGAACAGAAGCAGAGAGTAAAAACAGTTCACTGTAAAATTAAATGTGTCACTGGGAGGGAATTCCAAGAAGTGCAAATCCAGCAGTCTTAACATTACAAAAGGGAAACCCTAGCTGTTGCTGCTAAGTCAGGTTTATGTGCTTTTCTTTGTCAGAATTACATTTCTGTGCCTTCTTCACTCATTGTTTACATTTTATAAACATGATGTGGCAGAGAACGAGGACACGCCAGACCAAATGTTTTATGATTAAACCCAAACAAAGGAGTCACGCCACTCCACCATACTCGTTAGTGGCATCATGTTCATCTGTGTGGAGAAGATTATTTCAGAGAAAAGGCACATTGTGAGCAGTGCTGCTGAGGGCAGAATATAATGACATATGAAGACTGCATGCATGTATAATGTACAAATTAAAATTAAGGAGTTAGCCTACTACAGATTACTTAAATGTCAGGGGGAAGAAACTGACAGGCTATCCTTTGCATGCAAGTAGTGTTCACTATGCACAGTCTGCTGATGTCAACCCAGCTGTTCAAAGTATAGTCTGCAGGAGTCATTGCCTGATAAAAACTGGGTTATGAAGTTCTGTGGACCCTGCTGACCTTCAGCGTGCTCTCCTGTGCTGTCTGGTAGGGCTGGCCCACTTCTCTGACTTCTCTGAGCCTTATTCACAGATGTGTTACAACTGATCAATACCCCTGGGGTGAAGCCTACTCAACTAGTGGGCATCAGCAGGCAGGTGATGCTATAAAATTATTTCTTGACTCATACCTACAGGTATAGTGCTCAATTCTGGAGTGTGTGTCAGAGGGGAAGCCTTGGGGACGAGCTGGACCTGACGGAAGCACAGAGATGTCTATCAAAATAAGGAGTGTCAATCTGTGCTGACAGTCTCTAGATGTTCCATCACATAAGACCTCCCAGGCTTTAGGACTAATAATCCTCACTCCCTGCCCCCAAGACAGGCTGTACATTTGAACTTGTTCTTCAGTGTTTTGGAAAAATCACATCCTCTCCCCTGAAGTGGTTTGTTCTGAAATCAGAAAATAACAGACATTTCAATTCCTTGGAAGTATTCTAGAATCCATGCTTGGGTGTAGTAAACATTGATGGCATAAAATTAACAAATTTACAGAAAGAGGAACTTTGAGGCAATTAAATATTTTCAGTCTGGAAAAACACCAGGGCTTGATGGTATACCAGATATATCAGACCTTTTTTGATGTACCTAAAGATCCATTATTAGCATGATTTAATTACTCCTATAAAAATTGTAGACTTTCAAGTACTCAACCAGGTCTGATTTCATTACTACTAAAACAGGACCCAGGTGGTAAGTATAAAAAGCCAGTCCATTTAAAAAACTGGATGCCTCTTACACTTCAATGTTGTGATGCAAACTTCCTGGCGAAATGCATAGCACATAGAATAAAAACGTTTTTTACCAGATATTGTTCATCTTGATCAGACAGTTTTTTTTTACATGGACAACATATTGGAGATAATATACAACAATTACTTGAAACAATTGAACATGATGAAACATCAAATATACCAGGCCTGGTCTTCAAAGCAGATTTTGAAAAGGTGTTTGATAAAGTACGACTATAATTTATTTATAAATGCCTAAATTACTTTAATTTAAGTGCATCTCAATTACAATGGGTTAAAGTTATGTACAGCAGCCCCAGATGTAAAATAGTAAATAAAGGTTACTTCTCAGAAAGTGTTGAGCTTTTAAGAGGAGTAAAACAAGGCTGTCCGTTGTCTCCAAATCTATTTATTATGACCATTTGAAATGCTAGCTATTAAAATTAGATCAAACAAAAACATCAAGGGGTTAGAAACCCAGGGAATAAAAACAAAAGTGTCAATGTATGCTGATGACTCTAGTTTTTTCTTAAGTCTGCAATCTGGATCCCTGCACAGTCTCATTGAAGATCTTGATCACTTTTCTAGCTTCTGGACTAAAACCTAATTATGACAAGTGTACCATATTACGTATTGGATCATTAAAAGACCTTGTAGTTTACCAATAAAATGGGCGGATGGTGCAGTAGACATACTTGGTATTCACATCTCAAAACATATAAATCAACTTATCACAATCAATTTCAATAGAAAGTTTGCAAAAATGGATAAGATTCTGCAACCATGGAGAGGTAAACACTTGTCTATTTATGGAAAAATCACAATTATTAACTCTTTGGTCCTATCACAGTTTACTTACTTACTAATGGCACTGCCTACTCCAGATGACTCATTTTTTAAATCATATGAGCAAAAAACATTTATTTTTATTTGGAATGCTAAGCCAGACAAATTAAATGTGCCTATTTATATAATGAATATGAGTTTGGGGATCTAAAATTATAAAATATTAAAGCTTTAAACCTCTCACTAAAAGCTTCACTCATACATAAATTATACTTAAACCTAAAATGGTTCTCCAGTAGATTTGTTCAAAAATTGCCTTTTTGTCTTTATACAGATTACAACTTCTAAGTTCCGACGAATTGAAAATAAAATTTTGTTTAAAGTATCGCTCTTTCTTAAACAAGCCATACAAAGCTGGTTACAATTTCTGTTTTATCCTCCAGAAAAGATAGAACAAATATTACAGTAAATGTTATGGTTAAACTCAAATATACTGCTTAATAAAACAACATTCTTTATGGATTTTTTATTTTAAAACTGCATTATATTTATTAATTATATTATGAATAGAAACGGTGGAGTTATGTCACATATGTAGCTATCGGAAATATATGGGAATGTCTGCTCAATCCAAATTTACAACCAACTGATTGCAGCATAACCCACAAAAATGGAGGAGACAAGTGGAAAAGGGAGAAGGTAGGGAACTTGTTTGCCTGCCATATATTAAAGATGCAAATTGGCTGTAAGGATTTGGCACAAATAGAAAAATATAAGAGTTTCGTTTGAGGACAAAAATTTTGACAGCAGCACCATTCAGGTTTCAAAATAAATGGGAAGAGATTTGACATACCGATTACATGGTTTATGAACTGGTACAAAAACAACACTTGATGTTTTTCAATTTAAATGATTATTTCCGCCGTACAACAATCTCAGCTCTGTAGATTTTGCTGTGAATAGACAGAATCCCTAGATTAATTTTACATTTAAATTTAACTAGGCAAGTCAATTAAGAACAAATTCTTATTTACAATGACGGCCTACACGGCCAAAC
This sequence comes from Oncorhynchus clarkii lewisi, assembly GCF_045791955.1. Taxonomy (NCBI): domain Eukaryota; kingdom Metazoa; phylum Chordata; class Actinopteri; order Salmoniformes; family Salmonidae; genus Oncorhynchus; species Oncorhynchus clarkii. Next base: position 38,506,287 of record NC_092156.1, read on the forward strand.
CCGGACGACGCTGGGCCAATTGTGCGCTGCCCTATGGGACTCCCAATCATGACCTGTTGTGATAAAGCCTGGAATCAAACCAAGGAGTCTGTAGTGACGCCTCAAGCACTGAGATGCAGTGCCTTAGACCACTACGCCACCCGGGATCCCATTTATTCTGGTAAAAAAAACAAACACTTAAAATGAACCTTACAAATAGCAGTGTTGGGCGATTTACAAAGCCATAGTCAGTCAAATAATACTTGCAGAAAAGGTTTTCATCTTTAGCTCACAATCTGTGGATACTAAAGCACACACATCCCTGAGTCGCTCGTCTTTTCAGTTTGCTGCAGCTACCGACTGGAACGAGCTGCAACAAACACTCAAACTGGACAGTTTTATCTTAATCTCTTCATTCAAAGACTCAATCATGGACACTATTACTGACAGTTGTGGCTGCTTTGCGTGATGTATTGTTGTCTCTACCTTCTTGTCCTTTATGCTGTTGTCTGTGCCCAATAATGTTTATACCATGTTTTGTGCTGCTACCATGCTGTGTTGTCATGTGTTGCTGCCATGCTATGCTGTTGTCTTAGGTCTCTCTTTATGTAGTGTTGTGTTGTCTCTCTTGTCGTGATGTGTGTTTTGTCCTATATACATTTTATTTTTAATCCCAGCCCCCGTCCCCGCAGGAGGCCTTTTGCCTTTTGGTAGGCCGTCATTGTAAATAGAAATGCCTTCTTAACCGACTTGCCTAGTTAAATAAAAATAACAAATATACGATTAGAAAGGTTCAATGTATGTAAAACATCACAATTGAAAAATATATGACACATGGAAACCAAATGAGGGTGGTTTATGGTGATAGCTGGGATGGGCTGAGAGTGACATAAAAAATACTGATGGCATAATGAAATTAGTCTTATGGGTTTATCAGAGTCCAAAATGTGTATGCGTACGCAGGGCAGTGTTCTCCAACATTGGACCGTTGTCAAATTCTCAGCCCAGCTCAAGCAATTTCACCAACTGTCAACACATTCAAATGAATAGAGGACACGTACGTACCGGAGACGCGTTGGCTAGGAATTGTGTGGATGTACATCCCCCACTTTGGTGGTCTCAGATGGGACATGAGACAATCGTATCTCAGCATCTGTGGACTATGATTTATGCTTTTTACTGGGGTGTACTGTAGTACTCAATGATGGGGTAAATTAAAGCCTTGCCCTTGGTAGTATGCCAGGACAGGAAGCAGCTTTGACATTCCCTACATGGTTGAAATAGCATTCACCTGTTGAGGCCCTGTGGCTCACCTAAAGCTCTTGATATGAAACTGATTCCAGGTGGAGCACTTGGCCTGGTGTTAGGCGTTCTCTGCCTGGACCACTCGCTGCAGCACAGACAGCCACACAACGGACTGGAGCTCCAGGCTCATCCACTCCAGGAAGTGGGACAGCTGGATGGAGGTTTTCCCAGGAGCCTATAGCCACATGGTGGGGAAGAGAGGAGAGGAGGACCATGAGACCACCAGCGATCCAGAGGCAGGGCATATGCTCTCTGGCAGCCTGGGGACAGTAGTTCCCTTCAGAGACTGACTTAGTAGAGCTGTAGTAAATTACTCTAGTCTCAGTCCTTTATTTCCAGAAATAAGTCATGAAATTGATGATGAGAAATGTTAAAGAAAGTTCTCATGAGTCACTAATGTTCATTACTGGACACAATTCTCATTAAAAGGGTTTGAAAGTCACTCCATGTTTAATTTCTTAAGGGTCTACATGAGAGAAATGACATAATTAAGTTGCTATTCCCGTTTGGGTTCCAGTGGTGTGCTCTAATCCAGCTGTGGAGCCTGATAAAGCCTGTCTACTATAGTGGCATCCCAATTCTCCTGGAGTAAGAGACTGCTGGGTATCTTTCAGGGCTACATAACAGAGAATAAATCACATATTTACTACACAAAGACATGCAAAACATGTGTGCATGTACAAATACACAACGTACACATAAGTGCCAGACAGCACAAGGTCAGAGACAGGGCCTGTGGTGATTAGCCCTTTCGGATAACACAGCCCATTAAAATGCCATGACCCCATCAAACAATTTAGTGTACACTAATCTCAGACACGTCAAGATGAGACTGAGGCAGCAGACATATGACTGACTCATCTATAAGAGTCTATCAGAAACAAGGCATTGATGTCTCACCATATTCATCATGAATGTTTGACATAAGGTTTGAGTTAGCATAACTGTCATCATAAATTAGATGCTCAGTTTAATAGATCTCACAGTGTTTAGGCATCTGCATCTCTCCACCATGGTCTCAGAGCTACTCTCCGATGTATAAATAGCCTCAAATCCTCTTTTGACATTAGTCTGCTGCTCACATAATGGATAATGGTACACCTTACAAGTGCATAAAGAATGTTCAAAATCCATTTTGAAAATCAATAACATCACATATCAAGATTGGAGATAATCCAATGAGAGTTTTTAACACAGTTTGGATTTTATTTCTACCCTTCTTGTAATATTGTACTATAACAGCGACTAACATGGGGAAAACCTTGGGCTGTACTTAACAGTAATAGCTAAATGCTTATTTTGACCAACGTAAATCCTAGCTCACCATGCGAAAGCAGCTGGCCACGCTGGGCTCCACGTTGCTCCCTCCGAAGGCGGCCACCTCTCCTGGCTGCCGTGGGACCTGGATGAGCTCCTGGAGCAGGGCACTGAGGTGTTGCTGATCAGCACATCCACCAGGACCAGACACCTGCCAGAACATCCTCCCCTTAGACAGGAAATAGGACACAGACAAGGACGAGCATAAATGACAAAATACAACTACAAAATACCCTAAAGACCAAAGTATTGTATTTAATTCAAATACATGTATTTTAAAATACGAAAATACATTTGCAAGTAGCCGGACGAACATCAACAACATTCTCAAAAACTCTCTTACTTGCTTTGACTGTGATACGTTGTTGTTTATCTACATTAGTTGAATGCAAATCAAATCAAATTTTATTTGTCACATACACATGGTTAGCAGATGTTAATGCGAGTGTAGCAAAATGCTTGTGCTTCTAGTTCTGACAATGCAGAAATAACCAACGAGTAATCTAACCTAACAATTCCACAACTACTACCTTATACACAAAGGGATAAAGAATATGTACATAAAGATATATGAATGAGTGATGGTACAGAACGGCATAGGCAAGATGCAGTAGATGGTATAGAGTACAGTATATACATATGAGATGAGTAATGTAGGGTATATAAACATAAAGTGGCAAAGTTTAAAGTGGCTAGTGATACATGTATTACATAAAGATGGCAAGATGCAGCAAGATGCAGCAGTTTAAATGAGTACAGCATATACATATGAGATGAGTAATGTAGGGTATGTAAACATATTAAGTGGCATTGTTTAATGTGGCTAGTGATACATTTTTACATACATTTCCATAAATTCCCATTATTAAAGTGGCTGGAGTTGAGTCAGTATGCTGGCAGCAGCCACTCAATGTTAGTGGTGGCTGTTTAACAGTCTGATGGCCTTGAGATAGAAGCTGTTTTTCAGTCTCTCGGGGACCGCTTTGATGCACCTATACTGACCTCGTCTTCTGGATGATAGCGGGGTGAACAGGCAGTGGCTCGAGTGGTTGTTGTCCTTGATGATCTTTATGGCCTTCCTGTGACATCGGGTGGTGTAGGTGTCCTGGAGGGCAGGTTGTTTGCCCCCGGTGATACGTTGTGCAGACCTCACTACCCTCTGGAGAGCCTTACGGTTGTGGGTGGAGCAGTTGCCGTATACAGCCCGACAGGATGCTCTCGATTGTGCATCTGTAGAAGTTTGTGAGTGCTTTTGGTGACAAGCCGAATTTCTTCAGCCTCCTGAGGTTGAAGAGGCGCTACTGCACCTTCTTCACCACGCTGTCTGTGTGGGTGGACCAATTCAGTTTGTCCGTGATGTGTACGCCGAGGAACTTTAAACTTACTACTGTCCCGTCGATGTGGATAGGGGGGGTGCTCCCTCTGCTGTTTCCTGAAGTCCACAATCATCTCTTTGTTTTGTTGACATTGAGTGTGAGGTTATTTTCCTGACACCACACTCCGAGGGCCCTCACCTCCTCCCTGTAGGCCATCTCGTTGTTGGTAATCAAGCCTACCACTGTAGTGTCGTCCGCAAACTTGATGATTGAGTTGGAGGCGTGCATGGCCACGCAGTTGTGGGTGAACAGGGAGTACAGGAGAGGGCTCAGAACACACCCTTGTGGGGCCCCAGTGTTGAGGATCAGCGGGGTGGAGATGTTGTTTTCCTACCCTCATCACCAGGGGGCAGCCCGTCAGGAAGTTTTACTCACGTCGGCTGCAGTGAAGGAGAGCCTGCAGGTTTTGGCAGCGGGCCGTGTCAGTGGCACTGTATCGTCCTCAAAGCGAGCAAAAAAGTTATTGAGTCTGTCTGGGAGCAAGACATCTGAGAGCACTGTCACTCTGGAGAAGAGCATCTGCTAAATGACAAATGTAAATGTGTATGTGAAAATGAACAACTGCAAAGCACACTGGGTATTGTCATTGACCTTGTTTTGGGGCGGAGCTCATCAGAGCAATACTCTGCATGCTTTGCAATTGTTAATTTTTACATATCCATTTAGCAGATGCTCTTATCACACCATAGTGCCATCAGACTTTGCAGGGTGAAAGGAAGCCACTGTAAGGGGTGTGTGACTGGCTGCAGGGAAGTCAGGAGCAGGAGAGCAGAACTGGGTAATAACCGGAGCAGTTTAATATGCAAAACCAACGGCACCCAGAACAACAAAATATGGGTACAAAAATAACCCGTCGCGAACCAGTCAGAGTGCACAAGCACTTTACAACAAACAATTTTACACACAGACATGGGGGGTACAGAGGGTTAAATACACGACAAGTAATGAGGGAATGTACCAATGTACCAACCAGGTGTGTGGGAAAACAAGACAAAATAAATGGAAAATGAAAGGTGGATAGTTGATGGCTAGAAGACCGGTGACGTCGACCGCCGAACGCTGCCAGAATAAGGAGAGGAACCGACTTCGGCAAAAGTCGTGACAGCCACAAAATTGTGAACCGTTATAACGAAATGGTTTTGAAAATTATTTTGTATTTTGAAAATACTAAAGTACAGCTTTTGAAAGTATCTTGTTACAAAATACAATGGAGTGTAGTTCAAATCCAATTTTTTAGGCACATGCGCGGAATACAACCTTACAGTGAAATGCTTACTTACGAGCCCCTAACCGACAGTACAGTTTCAAAAAATACAGATAAGAATAAGAGATAAAAGAAACAAGTAATTAAAGAGGAGCAGTAAAAATAACAATATATACAGGGGGGTGCCGGTACAGAGTCAGCCCAGTGTAATGCAATAAACAAAATACTCAGACGTAGGGGAGGCAGATAGCCTAGCGGTTAAGAGCATTGGGACAGTAACTGAAAGGTTGCTGGTTTGAATCCCTGAGGAGACTAGGTGAAAAATCTGTTGATGTGTCCTTGAGCAAGGCACTTAACCCTAATTGCTACTAAGTCGCTCTGGATAAGAGTGTCTGCTAAATTACACATCTCAAGGCCTGTTGTACACGTCGCAGCTTCATGTATTGTTCAATAAGCAGAGAACCTGGTGTTGTTCAGATCAGCTAGGGAAAGGAGGGAAATATGGATATGTTTAGATCAACACCAAATAATGTCCTCGCTTCAGGTGCATCCAGATTATTTGCAGTGACAGAGCTAATTTCTGTCTCTTCATCTTAGACACTGTATATCACACATTCTTGTTATACTGTAATAATCCAATCATACCAAGTGCCTGAGGATGATCCCAATAAGTGGTCTGGGTTTGATGGCTTACTTAATGTACAGTCGTGGCCAAAGGTTTTGAGAATGACACAAATATGAATTTTCACAAAGTTTGCTGCTTCAGTGTCTTTAGATATTTGTGTCAGATGTTACTATGGAAAACTGAAGTATAATTACAAGCATTTCATAAATGTCAAAGGCTTTTATTGACAATTACATGAAGCTGATGCATAGAGTCAATATTTGCAGTGTTGACCCTTCTTTTTCAAGACCTCTGCAATCCGCCCTGGCATGCTGTCAATTAACTTCTGGGCCACATCCTGACTGATGGCAGCCCATTCTTGCATAATCAATGCTTGGAGTTTGTCAGAAATTGTGGGATTGTGTTGGTACAATTCTTTATTCATGGCTGTATTCTTAGACAAAATTGTGAGTGAGCCCACTCCCTTGGCTGAGAAGCAACCCCACACATGAATGGTCTCAGGATGCTTTACTGTTGTCATGATACAGGACTGATGGTAGCGCTCACCTTGTCTTCTCCGGACAAGCTTTTTTCTGGATGCCCCAAACAATCGGAAAGGGGATTCATCAGAGAAAATGACTTTACCCCAGTCCTCAGCAGTCCAATCCCTGTACCTTTTGCAGAATATCAGTCTGTCCCTGATGTTTTTCCTGGAGAGAAGTGGCTTCTATGCTGCCCTTCTTGACACCAGGCCATCCTCCAAAAGTCTTTGCCTCACTGTGCGTGCAGATGCACTCACACCTGCCTGCTTCCATTCCTGAGCATGCTCTGTACTGGTGGTGCCCCGATCCCGCAGCTGAATCAACTTTAGGAGACAATCCAGGTGCTTGCTGGACTTTCTTGGGTGCTCTGAAGCATTCATTACAACAATTGAACCGCTCTCCTTGAAGTTCTTGATGATCTGATAAATGGTTGATTTAGGTGCAATCTTACTGGCAGCAATATCCTTGCCTGTGAAGCCCTTTTTGTGCAAAGCAATGATGACGGCACGTGTTTCCTTGCAGTTAACCATGGTTGACAGAGGAAGAACAATGATTCCAAGTACCACCCTCCTTCTGAAGCTTCCAGTCTGTTATTCGAACTCAATCAGCATGACAGAGTGATCTCCAGCCTTGTCAACACTCACACCTGAATTAACAAGAGAAACACTGACATGATGTCAGCTGGTCCTTTTGTGGCAGGGCTGACATGCAGTAGAAATGTTTTTTGGGGGATTCAGTTCATTTGCATGGCAAAGAGAGACTTTGCAATTAATTGCAATTCATCTGATCACTCTTTATAACATTCTGGAGTATATGCAAATTGCCATCATACAAACTGAGGCAGCAGATTTTGAAAATTTATATTTGTGTAATTCTCAAATTGGCCACGACTGTAGTATGGCACTTTGTTGGGCAATATGGCACATTCCCATAGAAATAAAACAAACAGCATTGTAAATCAAGCAAGCACAGCTATGTAGCATGGTAGATTTAACCAGGAGATCAATGCTTTGCACAAAGCATGGCAAATCAATGCTGGGACCTGGGCCCAAGGTGCCTGTGGACCTCCAGTAACTGCCTCAGCCTCTCCTCAGTGGACTCCTGCAACGGGGAAACACAAAACACTGCAGCACACACATCTCTAAGATTGCAGCTTTAAAGCTAATATCCTGCCAACAACAAAACATCTCTCTGCTACATGACAAACTCTGTAGAATTGCAGAGGCAATGTTCTTTCCTGGGGCCCGAGACTTGGTTCGTCCGGCCATGCACTGCCGAAGTCATAGTAAAACTCCTTGTATGCTATTTTTAATCTCACCTGTTGTGTTCTGATTATGAGGGGGTCCCTGAGGAATTTGCTATCACAAAACAGGTCCCCGGCCCCAAAAGGTTTGAGAACCCCTGCATTAAAGGAACTATTTCTAAGATGCTTCCCCCTTGTTTACTTGCCTAGTTAATAAATAAAGGTTATATAAAAAATAAAACATTGTTGAAGCTGAACGAATTGCAACAACACTTATGCTGAATCTAAACAACTCTTCCCCCTCCTGGATTTACTCCCCATCCCCTCCCCACTTTTGAGCCTCTTAGTTTCGGTTTTGTCCACCAGCTTCAAACAATATTTAGATTTAGATGGTACAATGATTCTCTACACAGCATTTCTCTCAGACATTTTTTGCTTGTTTTGTCAAACTGAAATTAGGCGAACATGATAGAATTTTAGCAACCATGTAATGGCAGTGTAATTTCTACCATTGATGATTGTGCTTAACCACACCTCTGATTGACGCTGATGGAAGAGAGGAAGGGTGCAGCCTTCCAATTTGACAACCAGAGACAGACCATCTTTTGTTGACCAATAGGAAGGCTGAACAATCTTAATGCAATTTTGTGTGGGCCAACCTGGACCAATATTGTGAATGTAAATCTGTGACACTTAAATTAGTATGATATGTTACGAATTCCAATTTGTTGTGGCTAACGTTAGCTAGTTGGCTAGGGGTTATGGGTTAAAGTTAAGGTTTGGGATTAAGGTTAGGGGAAGGGTTAGTTAACATGCTAAGTAGTTATTAAAAAGTAGTAAATTGTTGCAAAGTTGCTAATAAGATAAATTGCTGAAGTTTTCCGTGATGAGATTCGAACACGCAACCTTTGGGTTGCTAGACGTTCGCGTTGTATGCCCACCCATCCGTGTACACTGCATGTGTTTGTGGCGCTGGACACTGCGTGACATCACTCTCTCCCACATGTCTGCAGCCACTGCAGCCTGCCTCGACACCCAGCGACCGGTACTCTGCTGCTGAGGACTCATATCTACAGAGAGGAAAGGCAGAGGAACAGGAGGGGCAGATCTCACTGCAGAGTCAATGACAATGGATCTAGCTAATTATGTGATTAGCATTTTCTTCCCAACCAGGAACACAACTCATTCCCAGTGGTGTGTATTCATGGATGCCAAGGGAAGCCAAGCTTCTCCAAAAAACTGACCAAGAAAAATAAAATGAAACATATAACATAATTAATCCTTTGTCTCTCTGTGTTTCATAATTTTCCTTAAATTCGCAAGAGGCTGAATGTATCTCACTAGAGAAAGCATTCAAGTGAGCAAAACAGCACCCCTCTGTCTCTGCATGTGTAGGCCATCTGATGCGGTCTGGTCAAAAAGAATATGACTTTGTTGCCACCCGTAGCATTAAACGTAAGGGAAGCCAGCGAGCATTTGGCCTCCCTTGATAAACAAAGTATAAAATAATAACCAATCAGTGTTGAGCTAAACTGAGTGAGTTCAGCTGTGAATGGTTCTGGTGCACCAAAAATAAAAATAAAGTGCCAAGGGAAGCCAGTTTGGATTTGGCTTCACTCCAATCACATCCCTTCGAGAGCAATACGTAATTGACAGGAACAACTTGAATTGTTCCATCTCGTTGTTTTGTTGTTCTCTGGTGGCTAGCTAGCTAGCTACAATTAGCCCTTTCCTAAATTAGCCATTGATGGAGTTAGGGATTTGGACTTGTGGTTTTACTTAATTCTCTGTACTGGCCAATAAATATAATGGTGATTCTGATCCAACCATGAATTCATACATTGTGACCCTTGCCTGAGAGGAAGGAAGTTCAATATGTAGCTAGTTAGAAGGCTAATGTTAACTGGCTAACGTTCCCATGAAAGGAAGTTAGGCTAGCAAGCTAACATTTTAGTCTTGGACAATAAAAAATAAGAGTCATAGACCGTTTACTGTATGACAGAGTCATAGACCGTTACTGCAACATGAAAGAGAAGAGGATTAGCTTTTCTCTACAAGTAAATGTTTTTTCTGCTTGCGCACACACACACACACACACAGAAATCAGAACCATGGACAGCCACATCATATTTAGCTTAAGTTGATTGGACTAAATATTTTTTTTGTATCTTTTAGTTATCACTGTATTAGACTAAGCATGGGTGAATTGATTATGTAAAATGTTGATTTTGAAATGTTGCTGGAATAGTGAAGGCAGCTCCTGTTTTCTTTGCAACTTGAGGTAACTCTCCATGGTTCTAAATCAACAGTTGTTTAGCAGTCCGAAAATGTCAGAAACATTAACTGGCTTGACCATGCTGTAGGTCATGTAACTGTTTGTTACATGCAATATGCTTTGTGGACTTCACTGGACAGAGGTTGCTCTCCGGTTTTCTGATGAAGCAAAGATGTGGTTGATTTTTTTTCTGCCAGTGTCTTCTTATTGTCTCGGCCTTGGGCCGACACAGTATATCACAGTCACAAGGCATATGACTTAACGGGCTATAGAGCAAACAATACAATTATCACAACATGTAATATGGCTTTTTTTACCGACTTGGCTTCACTAGTGATTTTACCCAAGCACCAGTACTGCTAATTTATTGACTTAACGATCTGATAATTGGTTTTGCTATATCCTGCCGACTTCCTTTGCCGTCTTTGCCGTCTGATCCATAGTGGCACATTGTGAGAGGAAGGCCTGAGCAGACTCCAACAATGAGTAAATAAAAAGTGACTTCTCAACAAAAACCTATGGATGAGATCAACAGAACAGACCATGATCTTTGTATTGCTCTGGTTGAAGTGCTGCACATAACAGCATAACAAGACTTGATGTTAATAAAAACAGAAAACTGAAGTATACATAATATATCTTGTTTGGTTCTACCTTGTAACTGAATTAGATAAGACCTTTGTGGACTGGCAAATAAAGTCGGGAGCAAACAAGAGAAGAAATAGTCACAAACTCAGGCTCCAGACTGAAGCTGTGTTGCTTTCCAATGCTGGGCCAATTGTGTGCCGCCCTATGGTACTCCCAATCATGGCCGGTTGTGATACAGCCTGGAATCGAACCAGGGTCTGTAGTGACGCCTCTAGCACTAAAATGCAGTGCCTTAGACGACTGCACCACTCGGGAGACAATAATGTGGATTAAAGTACTCTCTCTCTCTATTTATAATTTCATTTGGATTACATTTTATATATTGCATGCGTTGGGAGTTTGTGATTCTGTACAACCAGCAGACTGTAGAGATGATTTGGGCATATAAAGATCATCTATAGAAAACGTTCTTGCCAACCACCTCATAAACAATGGATCAATGTATAAGAGCTTTACAAGGCAATTTTAATGTTTGATTTATATACAGCACTGAGTGTACAAACATTAGGAACACCTGCTCTTTCCATGCGATGGACTGACCAGGTGAAAGCTATGATCCCTTACTGATATCACCTGTTAAATCCACTTCAATCAGTGTGGATGAAGTGGAGGAGACAGGTTAAAGAAGGATCTCTAAGCCTTGAGAAACTTGAGACATGGATTGTGTGTGTGCCATTCAGTGGGTGATTGGGCAGACAAAATATTTAAGTGCCTTTAAACGGGATATGGTTGTACTTTCGGAACACTTTCGACACCTTATGTTCCTAATGTTTTTTACTCTCAGTGAATATTATGTACATATACTGCAATAAATACACGATAAAAGTCAAACAAATAAAAAGTTCTCTCTCAGATTGTTTTGGCCTACCTGACGTACCTCAGTCTGATGCTGGTAGGTTGTTATATCGTCATGTGAAGGCAAACTGTCAGAGATAGCTCCTCATCCTTCACAGATAACAAATGTATTTATTTAACCTTTTTAACTAGGCAAGTCAGTTATGAACAAATTCTTATTTACAATGACGGCCTACCAAAAGACAAAGGCCTCCTGCGGGGGCTGGGATTAAAAATAAAATATAAATATAGGACAACACACACACACATCACGACAAGAGAGTGTCATGACGTGCCCTGGGGGAAGATCATAGCTCTCTCTCTAGTTTTATGAATTTACGACAGGTCATAAATACCTGGTAGAAACTGCCATGCAGTACTGAGAGAGTCTACCAGAACAAAGACCTTATTTTATTCAAAACTCCTAATACCCAAAATGGGGAAAACTAAACAATATTTCTACTTTTGAGAATGTGGGAATGGTCCGTGGACACTTAAAGGGACAGTTATGACGAGTGTGTTTCATTTGGTGATCTCATGAAGGACAGGAAACACATAACTGTATCTCTTAAAGTGTACATTTCCAAGCTGTCAGGTTTACATCTAACTACTGTTAAATGTAATGTGATGTTAACCTTCTAAATTAGAGAATGGGTTTTCATATAAAGTTAACCAAATCGATGGCATAGACATTACGTTGGGCGTCACCACCTGTGACGAAATGTACATTTCATGCCAAAGAGACCCACGGTAAGCCAGACGTCTCGAATGGTTAACAAGTCAGAGAATGCCGGCACAGGAGTCTCCACATTGGAATGGCTACAATTCCATGGGCCATCGGAGACCATACAGCTGTAGTTTGGATACACGGCTGGAAATGGTTAAACTCTGAGACTATCGATCACTACAGAATAAGAGCAAATCATAGACGTATAATTACTAGTCTGCAGCTAGAAATGACATAAAAGTCTAGAACGAGAATACCAACGACCGCCGAAACATCTATCCTATGAGAACATTTCCAAATGGTACTCTGAAGTATCCATACTAACCCCCTACAACCACGAAATACATTGTGACTCCTCGGAAAGTTAACCAGAGACTGATGATCTCTACCGGACGATCGAGTGTTTAACGGAGAGACAACAACGACATCCAGGTGTAAATATATACATAGCAATTTCTTTCAGAATGAGCGGCCGTTCATGTGCAAAGGATTAGCATTTTAATGAATATAATTATAGACTGTGTGCAGTGAATCCATTTTGTCTTTCCCGTTCTCTCAGTCCCCACCCCTTTCCTTTGTCTACCAAGCCGTCATATCGGCTTAGCCCACTAGGGACTTTTCTATCATTGTTAGTAACCAATATCTAATGTTTGTTTTATGTATTTCAGTGATTATTTAGTTAGTTAGTAAATAAATAATTAAACCAATTTGTATATTGCTGATTCATTATGGAAACTAGGGTTCCTGCAGATAACCAATAATTTTACCTTGTTTGGAATGAGATTGAGGTAACAATTAATAATTCATTAATAGAATACTAATTGATCAGATATTAAAATATCTGAAAAATTATATTTGGAAAATTATAACTTTAATCTCAACTTTTTCCATGGTGCCCCGACTTCCTAGTTAATTAATGTTTACATTATTAGTTTCATCACTTAATAATTAAACCTAGAGAACTGATTTGATATAAATAAGTCTTCACATTTAATGAGTCAAAGACACGACAAGAGACAACACAACATTGTTGTGCTTTCTCCTATAGAGCTCCATTTTTATGGAATGGTCTGCCTACCCATGTGAGAGACACAAACTCGGTCTCAACCTTTAAGTCTTTACTGAAGACTCATCTCTTCAGTGGGTCATATGATTGAGTGTAGTCTGGTCCAGGAGTGTGAAGGTGAACGGAAAGGCTCTGGAGCAACGAACCGCCCTTACTGTCTCTGCCTGGCTGGTTCCCCTCTTTCCACTGGGATTATCTGCCTCTAACCCTATTACAGGGGCTGAGTCACTGGCTTACTAGGGCTCTTTCATACCGTCCCTAGGAGGGGTGCGTCACTTGAGTGGGTTGAGTCACTGATGTGATCTTCCTGTCTGGGTTGGCGCCCCCCCTTGGGTTGTGCCGTGGCGCAGATCTTTGTGGGCTATACTCGGCCTTGTCTCAGGATGGTAAGTTGGTGGTTGAAGATATCCCTCTAGTGCAGGGGTGTCAAAGTCAAATGGACGGAGGGCCAAATAAAAAAATCAGCTACAAGACGAGGGCCGGACTGTTCGAATGTTCATTGAAAAAATTTTAAATGACGCATATAGTCTAGTGAACCTAATTGAACCTACTGAAAACCTAACAAATATATTACAATATGATCAGATAAATAAAGCAATATTTTCTTATGGCTCTGTCAGTAATCTTTAATTTTCAACAGACACAAAAGACAAATTTCCTTTATATAAATATCCCCATAACATGAACATTAAATGAAAGAAACCGGTATTCAAGGCACCATCAGTAGACTATATTTTCTATTTTAGCAAAAGTGGGCTAAATTTACTTCAAAGAAAAAACAATAATAGCAATTTTCTATCATCCACTCAACTGAAATATTTTTAAAATATAATTGGATTGAAATACAAAAAAATAAAGTGCAAAAATCTATTAATCAAAAACAACACTTTGTTTAAGGAGAAGTAACATGCAGTGAAAACAAATATTAAATTTTAACTTTTAAACTTGAACTGAGTAAAAACTCTAAATATGTGATTGCACAGTAATGTTCACTTGTTTGAGGTTGAGGGTGATACTTGGTGGTGTCCCATCTTTTCCACAAGTTCATCAATGTTCGGGGTAAGGCTCTGAGCTGAAGAAATCCTCAGAATTGAGTGGAGGTGTTCAGCAGTAAGTCGACTTCTGTGTGATGTTTTGTTCAGGTTCATCAAAGAAAACAGTTGTTCACACAGGTATGTGCTGCCAAACATAGACAACGTTTGAGCAGCCTGGATGCGCAGCTGGGGCATTGTGCCGGGGAGGAAACGGGCGAACTCCGCAGCACCCACTGCCGCATATTTTGCCCTCAGTGCATCATTGCATTGGAGGTCAATCAACTCCATTTGGAGGTTTGGTGGTGAGCTTTCCACGTCAACAGCAAATGGGTTACCGAGCAGTTCCAACCTGCTTTTTTGTGCTTCAAAGTCAGCAAATCGGCGTCGAAAGTCAGCGGCAAGCATACCTATTTTATCAGCCAACTGTGTGCTCGGGAACGCACTGGTAGAGAGCTTCTCTTTCATGGTCTGGCAGCTGGGAAAGTGGCTCAAATTTTCTTTCCGCATCTGCGTCTCCCACAGAGTCAGTTTGGTTTTAAATGCCTTCACTGTACTGTACATATCAGAGATGACACGATCCCGACCCTGCAGCTGCAAGTTTATTGCATTCAGATGACTCGTAATGTCACACAGAAAAGCCATTTCACACAGAAACATTTCGTCTCGGAGTTGTGTTGTGTCTTTCCCTTTGCTGTCCAAGAACAGACAAATCTCCTCACGAAGCTCGAAACATCTTTGAAGCACCTTTCCCTGGCTTAGCCATCGCACCTCTGTGTGATAAGGCAAATCACCATGCTCCGTTTCTAACTCCGTCAGAAATGCCTTGAACTGGCGGTGATTCAAACCTTTGGCTCTGATAAAGTTAACTGTGCGCGTGATGATGCTCATTACATGCTCCATTTTCAAGGCTTTACCGCACAACGCTTCCTGGTGTATGATACAATGATAAGCTGTCAGCTC
Source organism: Oncorhynchus clarkii lewisi (assembly GCF_045791955.1). Taxonomy (NCBI): domain Eukaryota; kingdom Metazoa; phylum Chordata; class Actinopteri; order Salmoniformes; family Salmonidae; genus Oncorhynchus; species Oncorhynchus clarkii. The sequence continues at coordinate 38,521,401 of NC_092156.1, forward strand.
ACCTGTCGCGTTTTCCTCTTGCATCTTTTCCCGTATCTTCGCCACCAGTCCGCTCCTGTGTCCACACATCGCAGGTGCTCCGTCGGTTGTCAAACCCACGAGTTTTTCCCAAGGCAGCTCCATCTCATTTACACATCTTGACACCTCTTCATACAAATCATGCCCCGTAGTTGTGCCATGCATAGGACGTAAAGCCAAAAACTCCTCTGTCACGCTTAGGTTGGAGTCCACTCCGCGGATGAAAATTGACAACTGGGCAATGTCAGAAATGTCGGTGCTCTCATCCACAGCCAAGGAATATGCAATAAAATCTTTTCCCTTTTTCACAAGCTGCTCTTTTAGATTGATGGACAACTGGTCTACTCTCTCGGCAATGGTGTTTCTGCTCAGACTCACATTTAAAAAGAGTTGCCTTTTTTCTGGGCAAACTTCGTCACAAACTTTAATCATGCAGTTTTTGATGAAATCCCCCTCCGTAAATGGCCGGGCTGATTTAGCGATCTCTTCTGCCAAAATAAAACTGGCCTTGACAGCAGCCTGGCCTTGTGATTTGGCTTTTTTGAACAGAGCCTGTCGAGATTTGAGGCCTCGTTTTAATTCCTCTGCCTTTTGTAGCCTTTGTTCCATGTCCATATTCTTGTTTTTGTCCGCGTGTTTCGTTTCATAATGTCGTCTCAGATTATACTCTTTCAGTACCGCCACACTTTCTCCACACAGAAGACACACAGGTTTTCCAGCTACCTTCGTGAACATATACTCCGACTCCCACCTTGTTTGAAACCCCCGGTTCTCAGTATCCACCTTCCGTTTTGCCATTTTTGATGGGTATCTGAAAGTTAATTTTACTGTGATGCTGACGACTGCTGTGCCAATAAATATTGAAATGAAGCAGCCTACTGCTCGGTGCGTCACCTTTGCATTGTGGGAAATGTAGTATTGGTGCGTGTAAAAGATCTGCGGGCTGCCGGCTTGCTGCGGGCCGGTTCTAATAATAAATCAAGATCATCCCAGGGGCCGTAAAAAACCTTCTTGCGGGCCGGATGTGGCCCGCGGGCCTTGACTCTGACATATGTGCTCTAGTGGTGTGGGGGCTGTGCTTTGGCAAAGTGGGTGGGGTTATATCCTTCCTGTTTGGCCCTGTCCGGGGGTGTCATCGGATGGGGCCACAGTGTCTCCTGACCCCTCCTGTCTCAGCCTCCAGTATTTATGCTGCAGTAGTTTGTGTCGGGGGGCTAGGGTCAGTTTGGCATATCTGGAATACTTCTCCTGTCCTATCCGGTGTCCTGTGTGAATTTAAGTATGCTCTCTCTAATTCTCTTTCTTTCGCTCTCTCTCGGAGGACCTGAGCCCTAGGACCTTGCCTCAGGACTACCTGACATGATGACTCCTTGCTGTCCGCAGTCCACCTGGCCGTGCTGCTGCTCCAGTTTCAACTGTTCTGCCTGTGATTATTATTATTTGACCATGCTGGTCATTTATGAACATTTGAACATCTTGGCCATGTTCTGTTATAATCTCTACCCGGCCCAGCCAGAAGAGGACTGGCCACCCCACATAGCCTGGTTCCTCTCTAGGTTTCTTCCTAGGTTTGGGCCTTTCTAGGGAGTTTTTCCTAGCCACCGTGCTTCTACACCTGCATTGCTTGCTGTTTGCGGTTTTAGGCTGGGTTTCTGTACAGCACTTTGAGATATCAGCTGATGTACGAAGGGCTATACAAATACATTTGATTTGATCATTACATGAAGAGAGACCTAAGACAACAACATAGCAAGGCAGCAACACATAACACAGCATGGTAACAGCACAAAACATGGTACAAACATTATTGGGCACAGACAACAGCACAAAGGGCAAGCAGATAGTGACAACAAAACATCACACAAAGCAGCCACAATGGTCAGTAATAGTGTCCATGATTGAGTCTTTGAATGAAGCGATTGAGATAAAACTGTCCAGTTTGAGTGTTTGTTGCAGCTTGTTCCAGTTGTTAGCTGCAGCAAACTGAAAAGAGGAGAGACCCAGGGATGTGTGTGCTTTGGGGACCTTTAACAGATTGTGACTGGCAGAATGGGTGTTGTATGTGGAGGATGAGGGATGCAGTAGATATCTCAGGTTGGGGGGGCTGGGGGGGGGTGAGGCCTAAGAGGGTTTTATAAATAAGCATCAACCAGTGGGTCTTGCGAGAGGTATACAGAGATTACCCGTTTATAGAGGACTATAGAGTGCAGTGATGTGTCCTATAAGGACCACTGGTAGAAATTCTGATGGCCGAATGTTTTTTTTTTCATTTTTGATTTCCCCTTTATTTAAACAGGTAGGCCAGTTGAGAACAAGTTCTCATTTACAACTGTGACCTGGCCAAGGTCAAGCAAAGCGACAAACAACACAGAGTTACACATGGAATAAACAAACGTACAGTCAATAACACAATAGAAAATAATATATACAGTGTGTGCAAATGAAGTAAGATTAGAGAGGTAAGGCAATAAATAGGCCATAGTTGCAAAATAATTACAATATAGAAATTAAACACTGGAGTGATAGATGTGCAGAAGATGAATGTGCAAGTAGAGATATTGGGGTGCAAAGGAGCAGAAAAAAATAATAACAATATGGGGATGAGGTAGTTGGGTGGGCTATTTACAGATGGGCTATGTACAGGTGCAATGACCTGTAAGCTGCTCTGACAGATGATGCTTAAAGTTAGTGAGGGAGATATGAGTCTCCAACTTTAGTGATTTTTGCAATTCGTTCCAGTCATTGGCAGCAGAGAACTGGAGGAAATGCAGCCAAAGGAGAAGTTGGTTTTGAGGGTGACCAGTGAAATATACCTGCGTGCTGCTATGGAGACCAGTGAGCTGAGATAGGGTGGGGCTTTACCTATCAAAGGCTTATAGATGACCTGGAGCCAGTGGGTTTGGCGAAGAATATGAAGCGAGGGCCAGCCAACGAGAGCATACAGGTCGCAGTGGTGGGTAGTATATGGGGCTTTGGTGACAAAACAGATGGCACTGTGATAGACTGCATCCAATTTGTTGAGTAGAGTGTTGGAGGCTATTTTGTAAATGACATCACCGAAGTCAAGGATCGGTAGGATAGTCAATTTTACGAGGGCATGTTTGGCAGCAATAGTGAAAGATGCTTTGTTGCGAAATAGGAAGCCGATTCTAGATTTAATTTTGGATTGGAGATGCTTAATGTGAGTCTGGAAGGAGAGTTTACAGTCTAGCCAGAGACCTAGGTATTTGTAGTTGTCTACATATTCTAAGTCAGAACCGTCCAGAGTAGTGATGCTAGTCGGGCGGGAGGGTATGGGCAGCAATCGGTTGAAGAGCATGCATTCAGTTTTACTTGCATTTAAGAGCAGTTGGAGGGCACGGAAGGGGAGTTGTATGGCATTAAAGCTCGTCTGGAGGTTTGTTCACACAGTGTCCAAAGAAGGGCCAGAAGTATACAGAATGGTATCGTCTGCGTAGAAGTGGATCAGATAATCACCAGCAGCAAGAGCGACATCATTGATGTACAGTGCCTTGCGAAAGTATTCGGCCCCCTTGAACTTCGCGACCTTTTGCCACATTTCAGGCTTCAAACATAAAGATATAAAACTGTATTTTTTTGTGAAGAATCAACAACAAGTGGGACACAATCATGAAGTGGAACGACATTTATTGGATATTTCAGACTTTTTTAACAAATCAAAAACTGAAAAATTGGGCGTGCAAAATTATTCAGCCCCTTTACTTTCAGTGCAGCAAACTCTCTCCAGAAGTTCAGTGAGGATCTCTGAATGATCCAATGTTGACCTAAATGACTAATGATGATAAATACAATCCACCTGTGTGTAATCAAGTCTCCGTATAAATGCACCTGCACTGTGATAGTCTCAGAGGTCCGTTAAAAGCGCAGAGAGCATCATGAAGAACAAGGAACACACCAGGCAGGTCCGAGATACTGTTGTGAATAAGTTTAATGCCGGATTTGGATACAACAAGATTTCCCAAGCTTTAAACATCCCAAGGAGCACTGTGCAAGCGATAATATTGAAATGGAAGGAGTATCAGACCACTGCAAATCTACCAAGACCTGGCCGTCCCTCTAAACTTTCAGCTCATACAAGGAGAAGACTGATCAGAGATGCAGCCAAGAGGCCCATGATCACTCTGGATGAACTGCAGAGATCTACAGCTGAGGTGGGAGACTCTGTCCATAGGACAACAATCAGTCGTATATTGCACAAATCTGGCCTTTATGGAAGAGTGGCAAGAAGAAAGCCATTTCTTAAAGATATCCATAAAAAGTGTTGTTTAAAGTTTGCCACAAGCCACCTGGGAGACACACCAAACATGTGGAAGAAGGTGCTCTGGTCAGATTAAACCAAAATTGAACTTTTTGGCAACAATGCAAAACGTTATATTTGGCGTAAAAGCAACACAGCTCATCACACTGAACACACCATCCCCACTGTCAAACATGGTGGTGGCAGCATCATGGTTTGGGCCTGCTTTTCTTCAGCAGGGACAGGGAAGATGGTTGAAATTGATGGGAAGATGGATGGAGCCAAATACAGGACCATTCTGGAAGAAAACCTGATGGAGTCTGCAAAAGACCTGAGACTGGGACGGAGATTTGTCTTCCAACAAGACAATGATCCAAAACATAAAGCAAAATCTACAATGGAATGGTTCAAAAATAAACATATCCAGGTGTTAGAATGGCCAAGTCAAAGTCCAGACCTGAATCCAATCGAGAATCTGTGGAAAGAACTGAAAACTGCTGTTCACAAATGCTCTCCATCCAACCTCACTGAGCTCGAGCTGTTTTGCAAGGAGGAATGGGAAAACATTTCAGTCTCTCGATGTGCAAAACTGATAGAGACATACCCCAAGCGACTTACAGCTGTAATCGCAGCAAAAGGTGGCGCTACAAAGTATTAACTTAAGGGGGCTGAATAATTTTGCACGCCCAATTTTTCAGTTTTTGATTTGTTAAAAAAGTTTGAAATATCCAATAAATGTCGTTCCACTTCATGATTGTGTCCCACTTGTTGTTGATTCTTCACAAAAAAATACAGTTTTATATCTTTATGTTTGAAGCCTGAAATGTGGCAAAAGGTCGCAAAGTTCAAGGGGGCCGAATACTTTCGCAAGGCACTGTATACAGAGAAAAGAGTCGGCCCGAGAATTGAACTCTGGGGCAGCCCCATAGATACTGCCAGAGGTCCGGAAAACAGACCCTCCGATTTGACACACTGAACTCTATCTTAGAAGTAGTTGGTGAACCAGGTGAGGCAGTCATTTGAGAAACCAAGGCTGTTGAGTCCGCGGATAAGAATGCGGTGATTGACAGAGTCAAAAGCCTTGGCCAGATCGATGAAGACGGCTGCACAGTATTGTCTTTTATCAATGGCGGTTATGATATCGTTTAGGACCTTGAGCGTGGCTGAGGTGCACCCATGACCAGCTCGGAAACCAGATTGCATAGCGGAGAAGGTACGGTGGGATTCAAAATGGTTGGTGATCTGTTTGTTAACTTGGCTTTCGAAGAGGGGATGACCGCGGCAGCTTTCCAATCTTTGGGGATCTCAAACAATACGAAAGAGAGGTTGAACAGGCTAGTAATAGGGGTTGTAACAATTGTGGCAAATAATTTTAGAAAGAGAGGGTCCAGATTGTCTAGCCCAGCTGATTTGCAGGGGTGCAGATTTTGCAGCTCTTTCAGAACATCAGCTATCTGGATTTGGGGGAAGGAGAAATGGGGAGGCTTGGGCAAGTTGCTGCAGGGGTTGCAGAGCTCTTGACCGGGTTAGGGGTAGCCAGGTGGAAAGCATGGCCAGTCGTAGAAAAATGCTTATTGAAATTCTCGATTGTCGTAGATTTATCAGTGTATCAGTGTTTCCCAGCCTCAGTGCAGAGGGCAGCTGGGAGGGCAGTCAGGTCTGGAGTGAACCAAGGGCTATATCTGTTCTTCATTTTTTTTTTATTGAATGGGCCATGCTTATTTAAGATGGTGAGGAAAGCACTTTTAAGGAATAACCAGGCATCCTCTACTGACGGAATGAGGTCAATATCCTTCCAGGATGCCCGGGCCAGATCAATTAGAAAGGCCTGCTCGCTGAAGTGTTTTAGGGAGCGTTTGACAGTGATGAGGGGTGGTCGATTGACAGAGGACCCATTACGGACACAGGCAATGATCGCTGAGATCCTGGTTGAAGACAGCAGGGTTTTTTTTTTTAAGAGGGCAGGATGGTCAGGATGATATCTATGAGGGTGCCTGTGTTTACGGATTTAGGGTTGTACCTGGTAGGGTCCATGATAACTTGTGTGAGATTGAGGGCATCTAGCTTTAGAATGTAGGACGGCCGGGGTGTTAAGCACATCCCAGTTTAGGTCACCTAACAGTACAAACTCTGAAGATAAATGCGGAGCGATTAATTCACATATGGTGTCCAGCGCACAGCTGGGGACTGAGGGGGGAGGTCTATAACAAGCGGCAACAGGGAGACTTATTTCTGGAAAGGTGGATTTTTTAAAAGTAGAAGCTCGAACTGTTTGGGCACAGAGCTGGATAGCATGACAGAACTCTGCAGGCGGTCTCTGCAGTAGATCGCAACTCCACGCCCTTTGGCAGTTCTATCGTGGCGGAAAATGTTGTAGTTGGGGATGGAAATTGAAACATTTTTTGGTGGCCTTCCTAAGCTAGGATTCAGACACGGCTAGGACATCAGGGTTGGCGGAGTGTACTAAAGCAGTGAAAAAAAAAAACTTAGGGAGGAGGCTTCTGGTGTTAACATGCATGAAACCAAGGCTTTTACGGTTACAGAAGCCAACAAATGATAGCCCCCAGTTCCACTCCTATTCCCCAGGCGCTACAGGGCCTGCGTTTTCCTCTTCATCACCAGAGGAACAGAGAAGGAATAGGATAAGGGTACGGCTAAAGGCTATAAAAACTAGTCGTCTAGTACGTTGGGGACAGAGAATAAGAGGAGCAGGTTTCTGGGCGTGGTAGAATAGATTCAAGGCATAATGTACAGACAAGGGTATGGTAGGAGGTGAGTACAGTGGAGGTAAACCTATGTGTTGGGTGACGATGAGAGAGGTTTCTTCTTTGGAGGAATCAGTTAACCTAGGTGAGGTCTCTGTATGTGTGTGGGGTGGGATGAAAGAGCTATCTAAGGCATTTTGAGCGGGACTGAGGGCTCTACAGTGAAGTAAAACAATAAAAACAAAAACTAGCCAAGACAGCAGTAGACAAGGCATATTGACATTAGAGAGAGGCATAATGCAATCACAGGTGTTGATCAGGAGAGCTAAGACAACAACAGTTAAATGGTGATGAATGGGCAGAGCGGGTCAGTTAGTTACATACAGGACCTGAGTTCGAGGTTGGGGCCGACAGGTAAACAAAAAGAGGTACCGTGTTATTGAAACAGTCCAGGGGGCAACAGCTGCGTAGCCGAGTGATAATAGGGTCAAAAGAGCAGCAATAGGTGAATCAGGGTGCTGTTCGGTCACTACTATGCTAGGCAAGCAGGGGACACAGCGTTCAGAAAAGCTAGCGGGTCGGGGCTAGTAGATGGTTCTTTGTGATATCGTAACAGAATAGCCTGTTGAGACCACATCGGGCAATCACGTCGGCAGTCCAGTCGTGATGGAACGGTGGGGCTCTGTGTCGACAATAATGGTAAAGAACATCTAGCCGGTCAAGAGCACCCTTACCTGCCGATCTATAAATTACTTCTCCGTAATCTAGCATGGGTAGGATGGTCATCTGAATCATGGATAGTTTGGCAGCTGGGGTGAAAGAGGAGCGATTACGATAGAAGAAACCAAGTCTAGATTTAACTCTAGCCTGCAGCTTAGATATGTGCCGAGAGAAGGACAGTGTATCGTCTAGCAAATACTTGTATGAGAAGATAAATTAATGATGTACTGTAGCAAACGCTGTAGTCTCATTGATGTCAGAGAGATTCTCCAATCCTACACTGTGTGGATAGGAAATACATTTTGAAATACAAACACTCATCTTGTATTTTTAAATACAGCATTTTTCTTAAAAATCATGTGAAAAGTTTGAATCTGTGAAATCGTTACGTGTGCGCGTGTGTGTGTGTGTGGGGGGGGGGGGGGGGGGGGGGGGGGGGGTTAATGGATGTGTTTGAAATGTACTGTAATTACTTCCTCCTCACACCAGACCAAGCCTACCAGCTACAGACAGAAAAATGCCCTAGTGACCCATGACCTGACCTCAGCCTCCAGAGCCAATCAATACCCTGACAGAGGCCAGCTCTGAGCCCAGCAGTCTGAAAGATGGAACCCTCAAACGCTCAATCCAACATGGTAATGACAAGTAACACTCTTCCAGGGCATGTTTCCCTCTGTGTTATCCATGATTGAGCAACGTCTACTTTGTCAGTTCAACGTCAACACCAGCAATCAAAATGCTAAATACAGCCTGTCTAAGTGCTGTGAGAGTCAGTGGGGGTCCCTTCATGGTTCATGTGCCAATTAAAGCCTCCGAGATAAGCTGTGTGTTAGCGCAAATGTCCCCGCTCTCCATAGAATTCTGCCTGGTTCAATGAGTTCCATCCTCCTCGGTAGGGACAAAAACAACACAGCACAAACAAAGTAGCAATTTACCAAAACTGTAAACCATAAACAAACAGGAAAATATGGAATTGACAAACAGGGCCACAGTAACAGGTACAGAATGTCAGGGGCTAAATGAACAGATAGCAGATGATAAGTCCCATGATAAACACATCTAGAAGGGCACATCACAGCACATTTGCTAAAGACAACACACCCCAGTTAAGGATACTGTGGACTAAGTATCTATTATGTGATGTTAGCATCACACAAAGGCATCCTTCAAACTATCCAGGTTGAGCTTGACTTCTACTGGCATCACAGTAAAAAGCAAGATGGGTTGTTCTGTATTGAAGCTGAAAGCTAATGCCTGGGGAAACGCATGGTTGCATCTCTTCTTCTGCTTGACTAGCTTACCTTATGTATTCATTAACCCAGAAACATCAGTCTTCGCATCAGCGTACACAAGGCACACACATGAACAGGCGCAAACAAGCAAGCACACACACAGACAAGTACACAAACACTCATACACACTACACAAATACGCATGTTCTTTGTGGGCTCTTTTATAGACCAAGCTCGTATAAAGAACCCACTCATATACATAATATTATGCAAACACATTCATGCACAATATTTTAAATTACATACAGTGGGGCAAAAAAAGTATTTAGTCAGCCACCAATTGTGCAAGTTCTCCCACTTAAAAAGATGAGGCCTGTAATTTTCATCATAGGTACACTTCAACTATGACAGACAAAATGAGAAATAAAATCCAGAAAATCACATTGTAGGATTTTTAATGAATTTATTTGCAAATTATGGTGGAAAATAAGTATTTGGTCAATATATACCCTTTGTTGGCAATGACAGAGGTCAAACGTTTTCTGTAAGTCTTCACAAGGTTTTCACACTGTTGCTGGTATTTTGGCCCATTCCTCCATGCAGATCTCCTCTAGAGCAGTGATGTTTTGGGGCTGTTGCTGGGCAACACGGACTTTCAACTCCCTCCAAAGATTTTCTATGGGGTTGAGATCTGGAGACTGGCTACGCCACTCCAGGACCTTGAAATGCTTCTTACAAAGCCACTCCTTCGTTGCCCAGGCGGTGTATTTGGATCATTGTCATGCTGAAAGACCCAGCCACGTTTCATCTTCAATGCCCTTGCTGATGGAAGGAGGTTTTCACTCAAAATCTCACGATACATGGCCCCATTCATTCTTTCCTTTACACGGATCAGTCGTCCTGGTGCCTTTGCAGTAAAACAGCCCCAAAGCATGATGTTTCCACCCCCATGCTTCACAGTAGGTATGGTGTTCTTTGGATGCAACTCAGCATTCTTTGTCCTCCAAACACGACGAGTTGAGTTTTTACCAAAAAAGTTATATTTTGGTTTCATCTAACCATATGACATTCTCCCAATCTTCTTCTGGATCATCCAAATGCTCTCTAGCAAACTTCAGACGGGCCTGGACATGTACTGGCTTAAGCAGGGGGACACGTCTGGCACTGCAGGATTTGAGCCCCTTGCGGCATAGTGTGTTACTGATGGTGGGCTTTGTTACTTTGGTCCCAGCTCTCTGCAGGTCATTCACTAGGTCCCCCCGTGTGGTTCTGGGATTATTGCTCACCGTTCTTGTGATCATTTTGACCCCACGGGGTGAGATCTTGCGTGGAGCCCCAGATCGAGGGAGATTATCAGTGGTCTTGTATGTCTTCCATTTCCTAATAATTGCTCCCACGGTTGATTTCTTCAAACCAAGCTGCTTACCTATTGCAGATTCAGTCTTCCCAGCCTGGTGCAGGTCTACAATTTTGTTTCTGGTGTCCTTTGACAGCTCTTTGGTCTTGGCCATAGTGGAGTTTGGAGTCTGACTGTTTGAGGTTGTGGACAGGTGTATTTTATACTGATAACAAGTTAAAACAGGTGCCATTAATACAGGTAACGAGTGGAGGACAGAGGAGCCTCTTAAAGAAGAAGTTACAGGTCTGTGAGAGCCAGAAATCTTGCTTGTAGGTGACCAAATACTTATTTTCCACCATAATTTGCAAATAAATTCATTAAAAATCCTACAATGTGATTTTCTGGATTTTTTTTCTCATTTTGTCTGTCATAGTTGAAGTGTACCTATGCTGAAAATGACAGGCCTCTCTCATCTTTTTAAGTGGGAGAACTTGCACAATTGGTGGCTGACTAAATACTTTTTTGCCCCACTGTATATTAACATGTGCATAGTTTACATACAGATCATAGTATGTATGTATGGTCTCTGCAGACCCAAGGCCAACAATAACATTTCAGACAGGGCCCGTCAACAGAGATAAATCCCTTCTGCTCAGTGCTAAACACTTCTCTCTCCAAGCATTAGGAATAATGCGTTATACACAAATCTAATACATCAGACTGTGATACCGCTGTCTGAGACATTGCTGTACATTTGTCTGGAAAATGTTCTCTCACGAGATCTACAAGCCAGAATGTTGAATAAATGTCATTTGGACTACCGGTTGTCTACCCGTTTTCTGTGCTTTTGGTCCTTATGCATCTACAAATTTGAGAAAAAATATCCACAGGATTATTAAACTGACTTTTCAAAACACTGGTACTGCCATTGAGATTTCTATCACCTGACACGTGCAAAACCATGTAAACACCTGCAAGACTTCCAATAGTATACACTTACGTCTTGTGCATGTGCCTCAAACAAATGTGTGAGAGCCACACTTGGAGACCTGCATTTTGAAGCTGGTTTAATAATACTTTCCTGTTGATATTTTGGCTAAAATGTTCAACGGCAGAAGAACAAAAGGAGACTTCCACACTCGGATTCAAGGAGGCCAACACAAACCTTCCATTTGCACTGTCCTACCTGGTTTTGTTGGATTCTGTTGGACTTTCCTACACCAGAAACACATCTCAGAGTCTACAAACTGCCTTCCCTGCTGGTTGGCTGGTCCTCTGCACCCCCAGGGTGTGGCTGTGGCTCACACGGACACTGTGGCATGGAGAGGCGTGCCCGAGCTAGAGGAGACAAGCAGGGACACATGACAGTATAGTCAGATGGCCATTAAAATACAGATAACAAATATAGACACATATGTGTGAATCTTAAAGTGATTTCTTCCTGCAAACCATATACTGTATCTGTTCTGACCTTTATGAATGGTTGTGATACCCACTAAGCCACTGTACACACTGCAGTAAGATTTATTATTTTATGTAACTAAGCAAGTCAGTTAAGAACAAATTCTTATTTACATGACGGCCTACTCTGGGCAAACCCTAACCTGGACGACGCTGGTCCAATTGTGCGCCGCCCTATGGGACTCCCCATCACGGCCGGTTGTGATACAGCCTGGAATCAAACCAGGGTCTGTAGTGACTCCTCCAGCACTGAGATGCAGTGCCTTAGACCGCTGCACCACTCAGGAGCCCCGAAAGATGTGTCACTGCAAATAAGGAAACCATTCTATGAGACTTGGCATTACTGCAAACTGGGTAAGGGGGAAACCTAGTCAGTTGTACAACTGAATGCCTTCAAATGTGTCTTCCGCATTTAACCCAACACCTCCGAATCAGAGAGGTGCGGGGGTCTGCCTTAGACATCCACGTCTTTGGCGCCTGGGGAACAGTGTGTTAACTGCCTCGCTCAGGGACAGAATGACCCTGTCAGGGTCAGGGATTTGATCCAGCAACCTTTCAGTTACTGACCCAACACTCTAACCACTAGGCTACCTACCACCGGGTGTCATGCAAACACTACTACCATAAGGCATGGATTATGGTAGTAGTGCTGTTTTGGAGAGGGTTACCCTCTAACAATATTAAAAACATAATTTTGATAACAATTGAGAACCTTGCCTATGGTTGCGAAATGAGTGATGTTTCCAAAGGAACATGGGGATTAGCTAGTGCAGGAAGAGCTCTGTTGCCTGACAAGAAGCAGGTTTGTCTCACACCGTCTGCTCTTTGATACGTGATCTGATACAAGCCGTTTAGATGCCATTTCCAGCTTAGGACCAGAACTTTTGAATGAGTGAAATGCCCTTAATTAAGAATGAACATTAAAAAATATATGTTTGAAAGGGTTATGTCAACAGTTTCCACAATGGTGGTGGTCCATACACACACGATTGGTTTGCAGGAGCATATATGTTACGGTTTTCTTCCGTCGAAGGAGAGGCGGACCAAAATGCAGCGTGGTTATTTGTATACATCTTTAATAAAGATGAAAACACGAACAGTATACAAAAACAATAACCGAAAAACTGAACTGAAAAAACCTAAACAGCCTATCTGGTGCAAACAAACACAGAGACAGGAACAATCACCCACGAAACACTCAAAGAATATGGCTGCCTAAATATGGTTCCCAATCAGAGACAACGATAAACACCTGCCTCTGATTGAGAACCACTTCAGGCAACCATAGACTTTTCTAGACAACCCCACTATACCACAATCCCAATACCTACAAAACCCCAAGACAAAACACACCACATAATTAACCCATGTCACACCCTGGCCTGACGAAAATCGTTTTTCTTTGCTTATTTGAGCTGTTCTTGCCATAATATGGACTTGTCTTTTTCAAAATAGGGCTATCTTCTGTATAACACCCCTACCTTGTCACAACACAACTGATTGGCTCAAATGCCAAGAGTGTGCAAAGCTGTCATCAAGGCAAAGGGTGGCTACTTTGAAGAACCTCAAATATAAATTATTATTTTTTGGTTACTACATGATATATGTGCTATTTCATAGTTTTGATGTCTTCATTATGATTCTACAATGTAGAAAATAGTAAAAAATAAAGAAAAACCCTTGAATGAGTAGGTGTGTTCAAACTTTTGACTGGTACTGTTTATAAACTTAAAAACAATGAACAACTACATAGAAATTAATGACTTGACAAAAGTAAACATACTCACAGCTGAATCTTACCATTGTGCTGAGAAGCCCAGTGGCAGGTGGAGACACTCAAGTTGTTCCACAGATGACAATGGTCCCAGGACCACCAAACCTCTCTGTGGCTCCTGTGAGAGAACGTCCAGTCTGCTCACTGCCACCCGTCCTACTGCATCACCCACAGCACCAAAATGGAGGAGAGAGATTGAAAAGCAAACGAAAGAAAGAAGCCAGCAGCAACAGAACCGACCAGGTATTTCACATGTACTCATCTTCTCTGCACTCAAGTAGACGTCCAGACGGCAACACAAGCACAGTGACCTCCAGCACCTTAGAGAGCAGGCTGGGAGAAGAGGGGTGGGGGTGGCTGAATCACTCGGACTTGCAGTGCATAGGTTCTCTATGGGGAAGGACTCACATGTGATGTGCATAAACCAATATTACATCTCTGTGGTGAGATGTCAAGTGGTGCCTTATGTTCATCAATAGGCAATGGGAAATAGTGGGTTTCATCTTCATGGTGTATGAAAGCTATTCACAGTTTAATCCTTCGTATGGCATAGTAGTACCCTTAGGTTATATGGCTGTACAATAATTAGTTTCATTATATGCTTTTAAAATACAAATGGAGTGGTCACTTAGTGGTCAAACATTGACTACCAGTATTTGAAGATTAGGGTGGGATGAAATCTCTAAACTATGAAATGCCACCACCTGGTGCCTGGATAGCAATTTACAGTAGCTCTGTCGGGAAGAGCTGTTCACCACACCATCCATATCAGATGGCTACAACGCATATTTCAAAATGTGTTAAACTATATTTTACAATTGGTATGCTTTTTACACAGACATTATTAGTATCTTTATTAAATTGTTTCCCATGTCAGTTGAATGCCGGCTAGAATGATGCATGATACAGAATTATGTATTGTAAAATCCAACCAACCACAATGTGATACATGCATAAAACGTATATGGATACATGTCTCAGCAGGTCTCAATGGTGTGTGACTGAGGACCACTTAGGGCAGTTCAGATTTGCTTGAATAAAATATAATCTCTCTACGCTTCTGATTTATATAATATTTCCAGTTGTTCAACCTGCATGAATGTATATATTGGCAATACCTTCGCAATGTTGCTGGGGGAACCACCAATTTAAAAAAAAAAATCTTAGATATACAGCTGACGAATACAGAGGCCTCGAATAGCTTCCGTTTGTCACTGGCGTTGATTGGACAGTTCAACAGTCTGCTCTCCACTTGCCCAGTGAGCGGTGCATACTGGTAGACGAGCTCGGATATTATATTACACTTCAATGGAGGAACAGCCCAAAGATCGGGCACAAGAGAGACGATATTACCACCATGGAGAAGAAAGAAACCCTATTCAATACAAAACATCTCTAAAAAATGATCAGATCTCCTTCCAGTACCAGCATCAGGAAACGCAGACGAAGAAAACAGGTTGGGCCATCCGGAAAAGTTAGCAAGCTAGCTAATGTCAATGACTTAGCTAGCCAGTTTATTACTTACGTCGATGTAGCTTGCGTGACTCATAGCAGAGTGGTTGCAAGCTGTTAAAAAACATATTTAGCTCATTAGTTAGCTGGGTCAAGCGCTGCATATTGCTGGATGGGGTAGTTAAACATCGCGTGACAGCTGATGGTTTGACGGATGCGGATTGACCTTGTGCGCCGGTTTCACCACCCATTTCTAAATTTATGCTACTCCCTGACAAAATTCCCCTGTGTTACTAATTAGTCATTTTGTAGTTCAATTGATTTGTCACGTGCATACGTTGACTTTGTAAAAAACTCATTCAAATTTGGTCGGAATTCCGTGACATGTTTTGCTAAGAACAACACGCCGGCTCCACTGGAATGTTCTGAGTTGCTGTTTCCCGTCGGCCATGTTAGAAAAGGCGAGATGGAAAGCTAACGAGCTAGCTAGTTAATCCTAGCAACGACAGTGAGATTTGTCCATAAAACAAGTTTCAATTTGATTTTGTTTATTACCACCTGGCTGCAGACAGGTCTGCAAAAGCAAGATAGCTAACTAACTTACTTTTGAGACTTTTCGGGGATGAAATAGCTAGTTAGTGCAAGACATTTTACACTTGCGAGCAGGTTCGGCTGGGTTGGGCCTGTTGCGTTTATTTAACCATGATGAAGCCACGCAAACATCTTAGCCTGGGTAGGTGATTTGACGACATAGCATTTTCTTGCTAGCAAGCGGGCTGATTCATGGGATTTTGATTTTAATAAACAATTCAGAACCAATTTCTGCTTGTTTTAGCTAACATGTATACATGTGTCTTAGGCGCAATGACATAATCTTTAATCTAGTTTAAAATGTTGTCTTTAGATGCTACTATGGAACGCATTTTTGTATTAGCTAGCGAAGTCAAGCGTTTATAGGATAATGTCATGGTAATTTCTACCTACAGCACACATTTTTCTTAAGTGATTTCTGTATGGTATCTAGTCACAAGTAGGCTTGGGACTTCTATGTTCAAGGGAATCTGATCTGGCACTGGTGTGTGGTTGTTTGCTGCCAGCTGACCTATTCAGTCTAAAGAGACATGATACAGCATCTTATAAAGGCCTTGGCATGTTTCCTGTAAAAGGAGCTGCGAACTTGCATTCTTGTAGACAGATTAGGTCTTGTTAGTCCCTTTTGATATATTTTGAGTGAGGTGGTTGGGAATTATGGACTTTGCTTGGACTTTATAGTCTACACATGTATTATTGGCAGTGCAACTAACTTTTTTGTTTTCTTTTACAGGCAATGGAAAAATAAACACCGGTGAGGTGGAGGGGGAGAAGATTCTGTCTGCAAAGAATTTTGTTGGTATCCCTCTTCCCACCCACAGCAATGGTAACAGACATTTGATAAATGCTAACGTAAAACAGAAGTCAACACGCAATGTTTTTACCACTTTTTCAAAAGTTGGCAGCAAAGAGGGTCTTGTTCACAAGAAGAATATGGACCGCATAAGTGACAAGGCCCAGGATTTCACTAATCACTATGAGGGAAAGTTTTTGGACAAAAAGGAATCTGCTTTGTTTCTGAATGGGGTGGTAAACTCTGCTCATATTACAAATGGTTACTCCAGCAAGTCACCCCCTGATAATGATGGCAGTGGCTCAGAAGGTGGATATACTACTCCTAAGAAACGCAAGACCAGACGCAACAGCATCAAGAACACAGAGCATGTGACAAGAGAAAGGGAGAGAGTCATGCAGCAGGACAATGCCACACAGGAGCCAGAGGATTCTGAACTTGAACCAACAGAGAAATTGTTGAGCTCGCGAATTGACCATAAAGCAGACGCCCAGACAGCAGTCAAGCGGATGGATGCTCCAGAGGTGGCTATGGGTGAACTGCAGAAGAAAAACGCAGACATTAAGACTGCTGCAGGTGCCTTTGGTAAAAAGTTTGAGAATAGGCCCAAAGCCAAGCTCTCCTCCTCTTCGAAAGAGGACTCTTGGACTTTATTCAAGCCCCCTCCAGTATTTCCTGTGGACAACAGTAGTGCTAAAATAGTGCCCAAGATTAGTTATGCAAGTAAAGTTAAGGAGAACCTCAACAAAGCAGCCCAGGCTGGAGGAGAGGTGCAGACTCCTCAGGTGCCTGGTAGACTCTCACAGGTCCCCATGTCTGCTATGAAAACCATCATCTCAGCTAGCTTTACTAATGGCCCCGTTTCTGGAGATGGAAATAGTTGCCCGTCTGTTGGTACCTTCTTCACTCCTGCTGCTAGTAGTATTCCGCCAGCCCCCTCTCTCCCATGTGGGGAGAACGTAGCATCCACTTTGGACAATGACTATAACTCTTTAACCAACCCTGCAGCTGTAGATCTGAGAAAGTGTACTCTTTTCATTTACCCCCTAAA
This sequence comes from Oncorhynchus clarkii lewisi, assembly GCF_045791955.1. Classification (NCBI taxonomy): domain Eukaryota; kingdom Metazoa; phylum Chordata; class Actinopteri; order Salmoniformes; family Salmonidae; genus Oncorhynchus; species Oncorhynchus clarkii. Next base: position 38,538,795 of record NC_092156.1, read on the forward strand.
CCCTTTAAATATGCAACCTGTGCTCCCTAGTGCTCGCCAATTGGACACCCAGGCTGCTCAGACAAATCAGAAAGCCTTGGGGGACATTTTCCAGAATCAGTGGGGGCTGTCTTTCATCAATGAGCCAAACGTGGGGCCAGAAGGAGGAAGCGGGCCGGTGGCTGCTGTGGAGGGCAAGGCTGCGGTGGTAACGTTTCAAGGGGAGCAATGCCCTGCTGCCAAGCCAGGCCTTGACTCTAATTTATCAATCCCAGAGCCTTTGCCTCTCACTTTGGCTCAAGACTCAGAGAAAAGGACTAGTGCCCCAGCTTGCCCACCTGCTACAGTGAAGGGTGAGGATGGGGAAAAGACTCAGCTGTCTAGACAGGAGAAGACAAAGGGTGAGGCTAAGAGTCCAGGTGCAGTTTTGTTGGCCTCTTGTAAAGACAGTGCTGAGCCTGCCCAGGCCCCCCTGACCAACCTAGTGTTGGGACTGTCTAAAGAGCCGCCCCATTCTAAGAGCCTGGACAGAGGTAGCTGGGGGTCGTTTGATCTGAAAGCTGCTGTTACTTATCACACTAAAGGTAACTCCTCTTCCCCTGCTTTATCAATTCTATGAACATATGTATTAGAGGTCGACCGATTTATGATTTTAACACTGATACCGATTTATTGGAGGACCAAAAAAAGCCAATACTGATTAATCGGCCTAATTTTAATTAATTTATATATATATATATATATATGACTTACAACAATACTGCATGAACACTTTTTTATTTTAACTTAATACATTAATAAAATCTATTTAGTCTCAAATAAATAATGAAACATGCTTAATTTGGTATAAATAATGCAGAAACGCAGTGTTGGAGAAGAAAGTAAAAGTGCAACATGTGCCATGCAAAAAAGATAACGTTTAAGTTCCTAGCTCAGAACATGAGAAAATATGAAGCTGGTGGTTCATTATTCCCAGTTCTTCAATATTCCCAGTTAAGAAGTTTTAGGTTGTAGTTATTATAGGAATTATGACGCGTCAACCCTTTCTTTCTCTACCATTTGTATTTCATATACCTTTGACTATTGGATGTTCTTAATGACACTTTAGTATTGCCATCCTAATCTCAGGAGTTGATAGGCTTGAAGTCATGAACAGCGCTGTGTCTCAAGCATTGCTAAGAGCTGCTAGCAAACGCAGTAAAGTTTGAATGAATGCATACAAGCCTGCTGCTGCCTACCAACACTCAGTCAGACTGCTCTATCAAATATCAAATCATAGACTTAATTATAATATAATAAACACAGAAATATGAGCCTTTGGACATTAATATGGTCAAATCCGGAAACTATCATTTCGAAAACAAAACATTTATTCTTTCAGTGAAATTCGGAACCGAACCGTAGTTCTGGCAAATTAGTTCGCAACAAGCGGCCCAAACTGTTGTACATACCCTGACTCTGCGTGCAAGAGAAGTGACACAATTTCCCTAGTTGATATTGCCTGCTAACATGAATTTCTTTTAACTAAATATGCAAGTTTAAAAAAATACTTCTGTGTAATGATTTTAAAGGCATTAATGTTTATGGTTAGGTACATTCGTGCAACGATTGTGCTTTTTTCATGAATGCGCGTTTGTTCCCCCGTTTGGCGAAGTAGGCTGTGACTTGTTAAATTAACATGCACCGCATTGATTATATGCAACGCAGGACAAGCTAGGTAACCTAGTAATATCATCAACCATGTGTAGCTCTAGTGATTATGTGAAGAGTGATTTTTTAAATATTTTTATATAAGATAAGTTTAATTCTTGCTAACAACTTACCTTGGCTCCTTGCTGCACTCGCATAACAGGTGGTCAGCCTGCCACGCAGTTTCCTCATGGAATGCAATGTAATCGACCATAATCGGAGTCCAAAAATGCCGATTACAGATTATGAAAAGTTGAAATCGGCACTATTTAATGGGCCATGCTGATTAATAGGTTGACCTCTAATATGTATTACACATTGGTAGCGTTAACCTACTATTTCACTTGCACCAAAAGCTTTAAATTCATTAGCTTCACATTAAAGACAATGTGTCTAATAATACAATTGTCTTATGCATCTGGAGATGATAATCTGTTTGTTTTTTTCTCTACAGAAATGGAATATGTTTTCAATTTGCAAAAACAAGGTAAAGTAAAAAGTCTCTTTTCTGTGTAGTGTATTTTTTAAGTTGTGAAGTTGGGTTTTCTATTTGATGTTCAAAGGTATACAGCTGAAGTTTGAATAACATGCATTATGCGTTAAGTTCCCCAGGGCCTTCACACTCAATTTCTGTCCTTCTCCCCCCCAGATCCAAAAAGAGTAGTCTGTTATGACAAGACCAAGGATGGACCTGATCAGTGAGGTAGTGAATGTCAACAATTACATGTACCTTCTCCCTACCTGGGTGCTGCAGATGTCTTCTTTGGCGGTTATGATCCCTTTGGAAAACAAAATCGAGTCAACTGTGATATTGGGACAGAAAGATGCATGTCCTGTGACATACATTTATTGGAATACAGAATGGGATAATGGGATTTGTTTTTTGGGGGGTGCGTCAGAGAAGAGGAAGATGACAAGGGAAGGTGTAATATGAGGAAATATTAATCCAATTATTGGCATTAAGTTGAGCGCAGGAGCTTCGGCTGACGCTCTGGACTACACAAAGACTCAAACACTTGAAAGAAATTTTGGGTGCCTCTCCCATGTGAATGGACACTTGTGACACTTTCTGCTGTAATAGATGTTGGTCTCATAGCTCCTTCCTCTGGGTGTTGGGGACATAAGACTGAGGAAGGTGCAAACTGCACCTCCTGAGCCTTTATCCTCTTGCCCATTGAACTGTGGTGACTATGTCTGACAGTAGGATGCCTCAATCGTTTTATTTCCTCATGCATTCAAATTAGTCCAATATATGTAGATTTGTGTATGTGTTATGATTTATGCATACACATCAGTATATGTGCACATTTGAATACATTTTAAAAGAAAATGAACTAGAAATTCTAAGAATGCCTTGAAATTTACAAAATGTGAAGATTATGAGAAGGCTGGTAGTATTGATAAGCCTGTTAGGCTGCAGGTTAAATGAGAAATATGTATGTTTAGGGAACGCATTTGTCTTAATTACTTTAGTGAATTAACTATGCCCAGCAAAGACCTGACTGCTTGGTATCAGTTTTGACAACTATTTTACTCTGTTTTGTATGGTTTAGCAATTTAGTAGCAACAAACTCCCAGAGCACAGATAGAGACGTGTCAAATCAGAATGAAACTAAAGCCATGTCATAATCTCGTGGTTCGGTTGTCAGTTTTTGGTAGCCGTGCTAATCAGTAAAAAAGTTGTGGCATTAATTGTCTTCATCTGAGTTTAGCTTTATTTGTACTTTTATTTCTTCTTAATCCTTGCTGTTTTCAGTCTACATATTTCAGTAATTTCAGATTAAGATTGATGTAGGCTATTCCTTCATTTTAGATGTAGGTTCTCTTGAGCTTTTCACTTGATTGTGGGAGTTTTCGGGAAGATGAGAAAAGTGACATTGTGGAGCAAGGGCTATCTATGTATGTGATATTTCAAAATAAGTTTTTTTTGTTTGGTGTATTTCATCAGTAAGGAGGTTCAAAATGTCTAATTCATTAGGCCTGTCTAAGCTATATTTGCTGACACCATGTGGAGAAATGGCAAATTTCTTATTTTCTTGCTCAAGCAATTTGCTTTTGATTTGCTGACCAACCTGTTCAGCATAGGATACTATTTGCCCTTTCAGCATTTGGTCTTTAATCTCTCTCTTACGACAATGTATTTCTTGCATGTGTTTACTGGTGTGGATGAGATGTGAGAAGTCGCAGTATAATATAACCAAGCAAATATTAGACAGAAAACAATCGCAATACTAATCATTTCATGTCCCAGACCAGCCGCTCTTTGTTATACTGTGCATAGAGATTTGGTGGTGATGGCGTTTCATAATACCGTATCATCGAGTTAGTCTTTGATCAAAGTGACTGTCAAGAGGCCTAAACATGTCAAGGCAGGCCAAATTTGTCAATACATTGAGTGGACAACCACGATGTCATTGGTACTACCATCTCCCTCTCAGTTGGGTTTTTGGTTTTGCGCTAAGGAAGGACATTTAGTTTCTTTTCTCTAGCATAAATTATTTGGTTGTGTGGATTAATAGCACTTTATTTAACATAGTTTTTTTATCTTTCAATTACTACAGATATACAGTACCAGTCACGTTTGGACACACCTACTTGTTCAAGGGTTTTTCTTTATTTGTACTATTTTCTACATTGTAGAATAACAATGAAGACCTCAAACTATGAAATAACCAAAAAAAAGTGTTAAACAAAGTTTCCACTCTTTGCCTTGATGAATGTTTTGCACACTCTTGGCATTCTGTCAACCAGCCTCACCTGGAATGCTTTTCGAACAGTCTTGAATGAGTTCCCACATATGCTGAGCACTTGTTGGCTGCTTTTCTTTCACTCTGCGGTCCAAACCATCTCAATTGGCTTGAGGTTGTGTCACCAGTGTCACCAGTAGAGCACCATCACACCTCCATGCTTCACGGTGGGAATCATACATGCGGAGATCATCCGTTCACCTACTCTGCATCTCACAAAGACACAGCGGTTAGAACCAGAAATCTCAAATTTAGACTCCTCAGACCAAAGGACAGATTTCCACTGGTCTAATGTCCATTGCTCGTGTTTCTTGGTCCAAGTAAGTCTCTTATTATTGGTGTCCTTTAGTAGTGGTTTGTTTGCAGCAATTCAACCATGAAGGCCTGATTCTCCTCTGAACAGTTGATGTGGAGATGATTCTGTTACTTGAACTTTGAAGCATTTATTTGGGCTGCAATCTGAGGTGCAGTTAACTCTAATGAACTTATCCTTTGCAGCAGAGGTAACTCAGGGTCTTTCTTTCCTGTGGCGGTACTCATGAGAGCCAGTTTCTTCATCTGCACTTGATGGTTTTTGCGACTGCACTTTTTACGAATTGACTGACCTTGTCTTAGAGTAATGAGATGTTCTTGCCTTAATATGGACGTAGCCCTGTTTGGTAAAATACCATCTTCTGTATACCACCCCTAACTTGTCACAACACAAGTGATTGACTCAAACACATTAAGAAGGAAAGAAAGTCCACAAATTAACTTAACAAGGCACACCTGTTAATTGAAATGCATTCCAGATGACTGCCCCAATGAAGCTTGTTGAGAGAATGCCAAGAGTGTGCAAAGCTGTCAAGGCAAAGGGTGGCTACTTTGAAGAATCTGAACTCTATTGATTTAACACTTTTTTTGGTTACTACATGATTCCATGTGCTATTTCATAGTTTTGATGTCTTCACTATTATTCTACAATAGTGAAAATAAAGAGAAACCCTGGAATGAGTAGGTGTGTCCAAACATTTGACTGGTACTGTGTATATATATTTATATAATGACATACTAACTTCTTTTAAGAATGGCTTTGGTTGGACTGTTCTTTTTAAGAAAAATAAATGAATAAATACAAAATGTCACTCAGGTAGCATTGGTAAAGCCATGACAAAGTTGGAACAATTTTGTTTTCTGCCAAATGGTTCAGAACAAGATCCTCATATTGTGCTCAAATTTGAATTGCTAAAATATTGAATTGGAGTCATATTTCATAATAAAATACCAAAATATTTAGCTTACAGAAAACACTGACATTGCTTGCAAACAGCTGTCATACATGTTGTGTAGGCTTCAAACTTTTTTAAGTTCTCTGTTTAGGCAATTTCACTTTAAGCACACTGATTTGCACCGTTTCCCACCTGTTATTGGACAGGGTGGTCTCTTACTGTCCTTGATTCTTTTGTCATTCATGACCTGAAGCACTTCTCTGTGTTCCCAGTCCAGGTTATATGCAATGGCAGGAATCTATGTCTGTGCTTCCTAGTCCTAGTCTGGTCACGTCATGGCTTGTTCTTGCAGACTGAGAGGGAACTACAAGAAGGTCACACATACCCCTGCTGTGTACAAAACTGTCTCACACATACACTTAAAGGGCAATTCTGACACTTTTCAACCTCATGCATCATCTCCGCACCATACCAGTGTCTCTACATATGAAAAACACACATTTCTGTGGTTTAGAAGAAAAGTACAAAAAAAAGGCTTCTCTGTGACATCACAGGGTAGGTTTTAAAAGTAAGAAACTGATTTTCCAAAACCAAGAAATTTCTAGCCAGGGGGAGGGTATTTTCTTGCTCCCCACATCATTGTGAATCTCATTGCATTTGAGAAATTGCTGTTTGTCATCAGGTAGAACTTTTTAGTAATGCACCATTTTCACATGTGTAGACACTGGTATTGTGCTGGAGATAATGAAAAGTGGTGAGATTGCCCTTTTTAAGTTACTTCGCTGTGGAATTCAAAGCAAAGGATAGACCTCTGGGATGTGGTATTTTACTAAGTGTTATCAGATGGGGAAACTCCTATCGAGCAAAATAATATCTTATTTGGCTAATGCTGGACAATGGCGAAATGTATCTGTTTTATTTTGTCTTGATCGGCAGTGGGAATTGTTTTTGCGATGGACAACCAAGTTTGAATAGTTTGCAATGGTGACATTGACGGCAAAAAAATAAAATGTATATCTTCTTTTAAAAATGTTACTTGTACTTTGAATGTTCATGCAGTCGATTTATGTTACTTTACTTGGTTCCCCAAAATATTGGAATAGAAAACACCAGATCATACCACGGGGTAAAAAAACAAAACAAGTTTATAATTTTCATAACCCTAATCTCTTTTTTATTTTTTATCCTGAGTGTGAGAACAAGTATGCTTCTTTGTGAAAGCGGGCAGGCAATCTCTTTTGAAGTTGGTGTGTAAAAGTGCTCTAACAGTTCTAAGTACATATTATGTTCATTGTTTTGATCCAGACATGTCCCCTTTTATTTGAGTCTTAAGAGGGCTCATTGATCTCTAGGGAAATAACGCATAAGTTTTCCCCCTTAGATATTTTAAAGCACTTAAGTAAAATGGGTATTTCTTTTGTATTTAAGAAAATAATATAGCTATATTAATTCAACGATCGTGTAATAGGATGTAAACCAAAAACTGGTTCTTAAAAGAGGAGTTGGTTTGAGAAATACTTTGCTACAAGAGAGCGCGTTTGTGCTTTGTGTGGTGAAAGAAAATTGAGAAAGTGATTTCTGTCTGTATTTTCATCCCCCTTAGGATGTGCAATCACCTCAAGGATTCTCGCACAGTCCTCCGAGTTCTGAATAGGAGGACTGCTGTTTGATGTGTGTGTGTGTGTAAAAGTGAGCTCTTCCAATTATATGCAAGTTTCCCCTTTTTTTCCAAGACCCTTGTATCATGTTCATGTGCCTGTGTGAAAAGTATGCTTTTACAGTGATTTGGATCTTTTTTTGTTTGTTTTGAAAATCATTTGTGCCATGTCTTTTTGTTATAAAAAAAAAAATCTACATTTGCAATGTTGTTTAACATTTTTTACAGCTTCCTTTGCAGCTTCCTTTCACTGACATGGAAGAAGCTGAAAGCAATGTGCGTTTTTAGATGTTTTGAATAAATTTCACAGCTCAAAATCGAATGATGTGCAACATCTTTCAGTGGGCTTTTAATGAAACCTGCTTGGTGGTATGTTATAGTCTGTCCGTTAAGTTAGTAGAGCAATTTTTAATTTGACTTTTGAATTGATCTAACGCATTAATGTATTAACTTTATGTTTAATAAGCAGTTTTTGTTTTATTTTGTGTCACTTAATTTATTTGGAGATGCACAACTAGAATGGAACTATTTTGCTTCAAAGGAAAATTATGGGGAGAATTAGGCTAAGCTGTCTCGTTTTTGAACTCTTAACAAGTACCTACTTTTTTAAGACCATTTCATTATTGAATCTCAATTCTCATTTTATATAAATCCCCAATGTTCAGATCTTTGTGTCTGAAAACAAATGGTAATGGTGGAGCTATGAGCACTGAAAGAAATCCAGAGTGTTCCTATAAAGAATTTGTCCCTGATGTTCTTCATCACGTGTTAAAGGGGAGCGACATAAAGGGGATTGATATACTGTTTGACAACTCTTATTTTTTGTTTGCCAAAGGTACTAGTCTACTTTTCAGATATTTAGCCGCTGTATGGTCCATGCTCTTAGATTGGAAAGACTGATGGTTTAAGCCAGCCTTTGTCTGAGCCAACAGCAGCTGAATGCCACTGTGGGAGTCTGTGTTGGTATGAGTGAGGACAAATTTAAATTAAATAAAAACATGTAAATAGAAATCACAAATACCGAAAGTGCTGCTTCTTCATCCAGTTATCGATTGTCTGTAATGGGAAATGCTGGACTCAAGGTGAAAATGGAGCGAAGACCGTCTCCCATGCCTCCTGGGGCTATTTTGTTTACTCTCTTTGGTACATGAGAGCTATTTGTAGATGCACATTATGTTAAAGACAAGTGAAAAGTGTTTATTTCTGGGGCTCCACAGTAGCTTTTTGAAAGATGGTGTGGTCATACTGAGATGTGTGTCTGAAGAAAACAGCTGTGTGTGGTGCCAAGTCCATCTTTGTACTCTTTCTCTCTGTCATCTCTGTGCCTGTTGATGGATTATCAATTGGCTCCTAGGAAATTTGCCCCTCAGAATTTGAGGCATTTACAAGTTGACATTTACAAGTTTTAGTGTGAAATGGTTTTATTTTCAGAATTTAACAAATGCATTTTTTTTTTTGCATGATAATATCCCTCAATTTCCAAATAAATGCAAGATATTCAGTGTTCACAATTTCAGTTTCCATTAAACTGTAAAATTTTCTTTAAAAATCCTCACTGGTTTCAGTTTTTTTGTTCTCCCCTAACATTTTCAATTGAGATCTCATTGCAGGAAAACAAAGGATTTCACAGTAGGTCCTGTACAAGGCGTGGAAAATTAAGTGCACCTCACTCACCTATTGCTGAATTTTCCATGAAAATGGAAGTTTGCTGCAGCACCTCACGTCATGGTATATAGGCTATGTTGGTGAGCATTTGAAAGTTGAGTAATATCATGTTTGATTTCTGGTACCATTCTGCCATTTTATGTCAGTATTTTGGGATCAACAAATGTTTAAACATTTGCCCTGGTCTGGCAAGGAACAACAAAATGTTGTTTGTAATTCTAAACACAGTTCCTTCCATGCTACAGGTAGAGGACAAAACATGGAAACTGGGGGAAATGAGGAACAACAAGTACCCAAAAGCAGAGGCTACATTGGCAACCTGTCCATAAAAATACTTCAGACAGCAGAGAAACAGCCTGTCATTTGTGTTTGTCTAAAAAATGAACACGAGTGGTGAAGCACTGTCTGTTACCCTCAGAACATCCCCCATCTCCTGGCTGTTCTGAACCACTACAGTATAGCCAGTTATACATTGTGGCAGGCAGCGCCTTGGGATTGAGTTTGCTGTTAGTTGGAATGATGTGTAATGCTGATGCCTGTGTCTGGGCTTTCTGTTTCTCTGACTGTCTCAGGGGCTGCATAGCAGATTTTAAATTTCTCTCTGATCTAGTTTGACTGTCTGCCTTGCTCGGTGGTGTTGGTGGCATCCATCCGCAAAGCCCAACTGGAGTGCAGCAACAGGAGGGAAGAGAGTGGATTTGAACCTCCATTCCTGAAGCCAGAACAACAACCCACTTGTCAAATATAGTTAGTTATCTTCTCTGTTTCATCCATTGCCTCCTGTGCTTTCTGTTATCCTTAGTTTAGTATTTTACTACTTTTCTTTCTGCATGTGTATCATATGTTTGTAGCTAAGTTAGTTGATTAAGTTAGAAATTAATCGCATGTCTTATCTGACAAATCCTCTTCCAGGCCCACAGCCTCATCCAGCAAGTATGGCTGCTGTTCAACAAATTCACTGTAGACTTGATATTTATCTAAGAATTAAGGCAATATGAATAAATAATACATTTATTTTCAATAGTGTATGATCCATGTACTGTATGAATACTTCTAAAGTTTGATTTGGTACAAGGGACGCTTGATTCAATTAATATCCTGTACAGTTCCTGCTGGGCCTTGCTCTCCCTCCATCCCCCATCCTTTCCTGTTCACTGCCACTTTGAACCTGCATCAGAACTTTTTAAGCTAGGGGCAAGGCCTCCAAATTTGAGGTAGAACAAAACAACCATGTTTTTCATCTCTTTATGAAATGGATGGTTGTGTAAAAATATATTACTGAAAAAGTGGTTAAATTAACCATGTTTCCATCCAACCTTTTTGTGTAAGTAAAGTACATGTTGAAAAAAAATGTAATGACAGGCCTGATGGAAAATCTTTACTACACTATTCACTGTTTAGCACATGACCTCACATGTGACTCCTTAAAGAGATGGGTGAGGCTGGTTTAAGAGGGAGTGAAAAATGCTGAATGTGTGTAGACAAAGCTCTCCAGTAGGTACCAAAACATTCAAAGGCCATTCTCTCAAAAGTGAGGTTACAAGTTGATCAACTTTCAAAGCAGAATTACTTTCCCATTGTTCCTCAACAATGCAGTGTAGGATATACAATTTTGTAGGTCTGAGTCTCTACTTTTTACCAATGTAAAAAACCCAATTTCATATTTTGCTACATAAGACCGAAACCAGGTGGTGAGTCACATTTTTCGGTAACCTTTCCAAATGCCGACAAAAACAAAATACTCTAGACAGGGTGGGATCTTTTTGTATCGATGAAATGAATTATGCGAGAAATGTTGGTGGAAAAGCTTTTATGAGCAAGTATGGATATAATAACCATCATATCGAAGTAAACTTGGAGTCACACGATGAGCTTGATGCTGCTTTCCAATAAATATTGAGGGTCTTATTCTGGTGACATATTAATCAGTGCTTGACTGTCGTTTTAAAAAGACAAATTATCTCGCTCTTTTGTCCATAATAATTTCACCATGTAGGCCATACGTGCGCTCTAGCGAGCAGCGCTGTTGGCTAGAGCGCACCAGAGTGGGCACACTCACTATAGTCTCCTGAGACCCAGCAATTAATTTGTCCTCTCTAGTGGACATCAGTTCTTGGTCCGTATCTCTGAGGCCACTGTATTAAGTCCTATTGTCCTTTTGAGAGGACATTCTGGGCTTTTCAATTATATATGTGTGGGGGTGTGACCTTGACAACTTTATCTCCCTGGTTCTTAAAAAATCTTCTGCCATCCAAATGTGCACATTTTATGTACATTTAAAATGAAGTGTGTGTAATTATTCATTAGAATGAACAAAAATCATTCAAATTGTTGATCCCATGTTTCATGAGCTGAAATAAATGTTCCATACGAGCAAAACGCTTATTTCTAAAGAATTTGGTGCCATACCTGTTAGTGAGCATTTCTCCTTTGCCAAGATAATCCATCCACCTGACAGGTGTGGCATATCAAGAAGCTGATTAAACAGCATGATCATTACACAGGTGCACCTTGTGCTGGGGACAATAAAAGGCCACTGAAATGTGCAGTTTTGACACACAACACAATGCCTCTGTAACGTTTCTCGTCCTCGTCTGATGAGGAATATGAAGGATCGGACCAAAATGCAGCGTGGTACGTGTCCATGTTAACTTTATTAATCTGAACACAAAATAACAAAGGTGAAAAAATGAAACAGTCCTATCAGGTGACAAAACAGCAAACAACTACCCACAAACACAGATGGGGACAGGCTACCTAAGTATGGTTCTCAATCAGAGACAACGATAGACAGCTGCCTCTGATTGGGAACCATACCAGGCCAAACACAGAAATACAAAACATAGAACAAAAACATAGAATGCACACCCCAACTCACACCCTGACCAAACCAAAAATAGAGACATAAAAAAAGGAACTAAGGTCAGAACGTGACAGACACAGATGTCTCAAGTTTTGAGGGAGCGTGCAATTGGCATATTGGCTGCAGGATTGTTCACCAGAGCTGTTGCCAGATAATTGAATGTTCATTTCTCTACCATAAGCCGCCTCCAACGTTGTTTTAGAGAATTTGGCAGTACGTCCAACCGGCCTCACAACTGCAGACCACGTGTAACCACACCAGCGTAGGACCTCCATATCCAGCTTCTTCACCTGCGGGATGGTCTGAGACGAGCCATCCAACAGTTGATAAAACTATGAGTTTGCACAACCTAAGAATTTCTGCACAATCTGTCAGAAACCCTCTCAGGGAAGCTCATCTGCATGGTCGCCGTCCTCACCAGGGTCTTGACCTGACTGCAGTTCGGTGTCGTAACCGACTTCAGTGGGCAAACACTCACCTTTGATGGCCACTGGCACGCAAGAGAAGTCTGCTCTTCACAGATGAATCCCGGTTACAACTGTACCGGGCAGATGGCAGATATCGTGTTGTGTGGGCAAGCGTTTTTCTGTTGTCAACATTGTGAACAGAGTGCCCCATGGTTATGGTATGGGTAGGCATAAACTACGGAAAACGAACACAATTGCATTTTATCGATGGCTATTTGAATGCACAGAGATACCGTGAAGAGATCCTGAGGCACATTGTCGTGCCATTCATCCGCCACCATCACCTCATGTTTTAGAATGATAATAATGCATGTTTCAAGGATCTATACACAAGTCCTGGAAGCTGGAAATGTGCAAGTTCTTCCATGGCCTACATACTCACCAGACATGTCACCCATTGAGCACATATTGAGATACTCTGGATCGAGATGTACGACAGCGTGTTCCAGTTCCCAACAATATCCAGCAACTTTGCACAGCCTTTGAAGAGGAGTGGGGCAACATTCCACAGGCCACAATCAACAGCCTGATCAACGATATGTGTTGTGCTGCATGAGGCAAATGGTGGTCACACTAGATACTGACTGGTTTTCTGATCCACGCCCCTACCTTTTTGTTTAAGTGTCTGTGACCAACAGATGCATATCTGTATTCCCAGTCATGTGAAGTCCATAGATTAGGGCCTAATGAATTTATTTAAATGTACTGATTCCCTTATGAACTGTAACTCAGTAAAATCTTTCAAATTGTTGCATGTTGCATTTATACTTTTGTTCATTGCATAATTTGTGTGATTGATTTTGAAATTGTTTCTTGTAAGTGAATATATCAGAAATAGTTAAGTGAGTTGTCAGGGATGTGTAATTATTGTTTATTTGTATAGCTTATCAAGAAATGTCCTTTGTAGTGGATACCTAGATGCCGTAACTGTTTTTAACCTACTGTTCCCATTGACTGTAATGTCAATTATTTTATATTTGCATCCTAATGACCACTACAGAGGTCGGGTCTCAGGATGCAATCACATCAACCATACCGACATCAGACGAGTCCCGTTTGGCTTGTGGAGGTCATAGGGCAAAACAGAGATTCTCATCTTTCCATAGAGTTGTCATATTAGTTTGTAGGCCCACCCATTCGGATGCTACAGATGTTTTCGTGAGAATACCGATTTCCAGGATGTCTCATGGTCTGACAAACACTGCTGTTGCTCGACCATCTTCCACCGCTGATATCTCTAGCTTGAACTGACTGATTTTTAAAATTATGTTACTTACAGTGCTTTCGGAAAGTATTCAGACCCCTTGACTTTTTCCACATTTTGTTACGTTACAGCCTCATTCTAAAATGGGTTAAATTTCCTTAGCGATCTATACACAATACCGCGTAATGACAAAGTGAAAACAGGTTTTAAGATATTTGGGTCAATATCACAAAACAGTACCATTTGGACCCATGCAACATTTACAATTGTTGTAATCCTTTTATGTTTTACTATAAAAAAGGAAGCAGTAGACTGGTAGAAAAACATGTTGGCCAAGCTCCAGGAGTTAGATAATTATAAACACATTTTCAGTGAATCAGCCATATGCTATGTCCACCCTGTTACGGACATACACTTAACTGTCTTTAATTACTTTCATTCAACTATTTTAATCATATTTACATTTTCATAAAGCTATTGTGTCCCCTTTTCTACCCTGTCCATTTGTTCTGGTCAAAATATAAAGAAATAGCAGATTTTGTTTGGTTTGGTTTTATACTGAACTTCATCTAATTTGCACCTTATCTTTCTAAATTGAGACAGGTATTAATGATATTTTATCCAAGTTTATAATTGTGTGGTGTTGGTCGTGTCTTACTCTATAAAATACATTACACAAATTGATGAAGTTTGACAATGTAACTGAATTAATTTGAAAAAGATTCCAAATAACAGGGTGGACAGCTATAACGGGACAGAACATAAATTAAACCCTGAACACTGAATACTGAACACTGAATAGACATCTACATAGAAATAGATGTAGTAACAACATTGGAACTGCTATTTAGTTTCATTGTGAAAAACAACAACACAAAAATACATTGCCGGTACAAAATCATTGGAATTAGCATTAAAACACATTCCTGTCCCTCCCCTTCTCTCGCTCCCCCTCTTTCCATCTCTCCCCCCTTTCACCCCAAATGCTCTTCCACGTACTTTATTTTTCCATCTGCACAGAGCGTTTATTAACTGCCTGTGGCTCTGGCATGCGACAAAGTATCTGTCCATCAGAGTACCAACAAATATCTTTCTTTGGACTTGGCCAGCTGTTATGTTCCTTTATATCCATGATGATGCCAGGGTATCGTTCATGGTCATAATTGACAACACACCACTCCCCTACGTGATTAAGTTCAATGGTGCCAGGTCACCATGTGGTGTCAGCCTTGTCATGAGATGCAGGGAGCTGGTTAGATGCTGCATGGTCACCCAGAGTTGCCTATTTGAGCTGAAAACAAGGACAGTCCAACATGCCACTATCCTTGCACAGACAAGTAATGTCCCTGTATTTTATCTGGCCTGGTGAGACACTGACAACCTGATGAATCTTCATCGTCCCTTTAATGGCATCTAAGGCAGGCATCTGAGGTGAGAAGAGATATAGCATATGATAAGATAGAAAGAGTAACAAACACCTAACACATTTCAATACTCAACCAGCTACTGTACAAAAAAATGTATGTATGTGTGTAAGGGGAGGAAGGAGGGTTACCTCTGCAGATTGCAGCAACGCACTAGCCTTGGCCCTGGCTCTGAGTATTCTTTTTGAATCTCTCCATCTCTTCTTTTCTGCACACTGCACTCTGTCACTGAGTTCAGCTATTGCCTTCTTCTTCCCTGTCTCTTTATCTTTCCTCCATTTCTCCCTCTTTTTCTCTAGATACTCTCTCCTTCTTTCTGGGTCAGCATTATGTCATTCTCTGTAATGTCGCTGTCTTTCAGCTGCGCTAAGAGGAGGTGCCATTCCTTCAGAGAGAACTGATTCAATTGATATGTATTTATTCTTAAAATCCTATACATGCTATATATACTGGTAATTATGTAATACAATTTATGAACAAAAACATATTTTGCAAGATATCCATTTGTCCACCCTGTTGAGTGCATGTCCACCCTGTTACACGTACATGGATAACAGGGTGGACAATAACAGGGTGGACATGTTTTGCTAAAATTAGCAACTATGCTCCAAGTGATCATGATGAAGCTAGGATAATGGCTGCCACTTGAAAATACATTTGCATTGTTTGACAAATAAATATGGAAATTATGAAATTAGATTATCATCTTTTGTATTTTTGCTTAACAGGGTGGACATGTTATGCTTTCCCACATCACATCACCAACATATAATGATGAAAATATAATAGTATGAAATCTAGATACTCACCAAGTTCACCACAGTTGTTTTCCCGCTAAGGAAGTGACATAATTTCCTGTTTGTGATGTCATTGACTTTGAGGACGTACAGAAAATAGTCAATATTCTCATAAAAAGTGCAGCATTTAACATAAAAAGATTATACACAAGATAACATTCAATGAAGAAAATGTGAACATTTTGAAATATTTTTTTAAATGTAGAATTTTATTCCTAATTATTCTCGTTGAAGTTGATTGTGCAGCACATGGGACATTTAAAAATGGCCTCCTTCCACTGAAATAAAATAGTCAAAAATGTATAAAATTGACTTTGAAGTCTATGTCATTATGCTTCTATTATCATGAAGGCATACACACACAAGGATCCTTTTTGAAATTTGATCCAGTGTATATTTTTTATACACCATTTTGAATGATTTATCTTGCAGACAAAAATAACACTTTTAATGATATTGACCCATTTTTTTCCAATTAAAAACAAAAAACAGAAATACATTATTTACATAAGTTTTCAGACCCTTTCCTATGAGAGTCGAAATTGAGCTCAGTTGCATCCTGTTTCCATCGATCATCCTTGAGATGTTTCTACAAATTGATTGGGCATGACTTCAAAAGGCTGTCTATATAAGATCCCACAGTTGACAGTGCATGTCAGAGCAAAAAGCAAACCATGAAGTCCAAGGAATTGTCCATAGAGCTCGGCGACAGGATTGTGTCGAGGCACAGATCTGGGGAAGGGTACCAAAACATTTCTGCAGCATTGAAGGTCCCCAAATACAGGTGTGCCAAGCTTGTAGCGTCATGCCCAAGAAGACTCGAGGTTGTAATCGCTGCCAAAGGTGCTTCAACACAGAGTAAAGGGTCTGAATACTTATGTAAATGTGATATTTCATTATTATAATTTTTTTATTCATTTGCAAATATGTCTTAACCTATTTTTGCTTTGTCATTATGGGGTATTGTGTGTAATGGGTTGGTGGCAGGAAAGTCAGACGCATTAGAACGAAATTGGTAAAAACGGAGTTGTTTAATAAATGCTGATAAAACTCCAAAAACCAAAATGTACAAAATAACAAAGGTGGGTGCAAAACCCATCGCACACCAACATAATACATGCACATCACATAAAATCAAACAATCTCCGACAAGGACATGAGGGGAAACAGAGGGTTAAATACACAACATGTAATTGATGGGATTGGAACCAGGTGTGAAGGAAGACAAGACAAAACCAATGGAAAATGAAAAATGGATACGTGATGGCTAGAAGGCCGGTGACGTCGACCGCCGAACACCGCCCAAACAAGGAGAGGGACTGACTTCGGCAGAAGTCGTGACATTGTGTGTAGGTTGATGAGGGGAATGTTTTTTTAAATCCATTTTAGAATTAGGCTGCGACCTAACAAAATGTGGAAAAAGTCAAGGGGTCTGAATACTTTCCGAAGGCATAGATTGATGCACCGGTGCGTCAATAGACTCTTTATTAAGTGTGTTCAAGTGTGTTGGAAGCTCCAACTAATTTGCCACACCTGATCTTAATGAGTGCTTATTTTCTTTGAAATGGGGACCATTGGAATAGACTAAAATGAACAACTTTGTATGTGTAAAAACATGTCTTGCTAGCTCCATCCTGTTCGTGCCTAAGACTAATTCCATTGATAGAGAGCAGAAGATTATAGGTTCAAATCTCACAGATGTCATGTCACAATAATAAAATAAATGTGTTTGCGTGGTTAAGGTTTAAAGAAATCAATTTCCATGTGTGCTATCTATGCTTGGAATGAATAAAAAAAAAATAACCCAAATACATTAGTAGTGTTATTAAAAGTCTTATTGAAACATTCAGTGAAAGTTTAAAGGAAGTTATTAAAAAACTCCAAATACCCTATAATTTTTGTTCCCAGAGCGTTAATAAAACCTCCCAGGAAAACTTTCAATGAACCGAGTAAAGCATTCTCAGAACCTAACTTCTGTTACCAGAACGTAATTTTCTTCCTTCAGTTTTACATGTCAGGAAACATATGGCTTTGTTCCCACAACCAATGTGAAACCAAAAACATACAGTATGTTCCCACAACTTCCAAGGAAGCAAATGTGCTAGCTGGGGAGTGTGTGCTAACAGAGTGAGAAGAGAAAGTAGCCAGTAATGGATGTAGTCCTGGGGCCTGACTTGCGCAGCTGACCTTCAAGCTGCATACTGGACCCTATTCCAACTAAACTACTGAAAGAGCTGCTTCCTGTGCTTGGCCCTCCAATGTTGAACATAATAAACGGCTCTCTATCCACTGGATGTGTACCAAACTCACTAAAAGTGGCAGTAATAAAGCCTCTCTTGAAAAAGCCAAACCTTGACCCAGAAAATATAAAAAACATTCCATTCCTCTCAGAAATTTTAGAAAAGGCTGTTGGGCAGCAACTCACTGCCTTCCTGAAGACAAACAATGTATACGAAATGCTTCAGGTTGGTGTTAGACCCCATCGTAGCACTGAGACTGCACCTGTGAAGGTGGTAAATTACCTTTTAATGGCATCAGACCAAGGCTTTGCATCTGTCCTTAGTGCTGCTTTTGATACCATTGATCACCACATTATTTTGGAGAGATTGAAAACCGAAATTAGTCTACACGGACAAGTTCTGGCCTGGTTTGGATCTTATCTGTCGGAAAGATATCAGTTTGTCTCTGTGAATGACAAATCAACTGTAAATTTCGGTGTTCCTCAAGGTTCCGTTTTAGGACCACTATTGTTTTCACTATATATTTTACCTCTTGGGGATGTCATTCGAAAACATAATGTTAACTTTCACTGCAATGTGGATGACACACAGCTGTACATTTCAATGAAACATGGTGAAGCCCCAAAATTGCCCTCGCTAGAAGCATGTGTTTCAGACATAAGGAAGTGGATGGCTGCAAACCTTCTACTTTTAAATTCGGACAAAACAGAGATGCTTGTTCTAGGTCCCGAGAAACAAAGATATCTTCTGTTGAATCAGACAATTAATCTTAATGGTTGTACAGTCGTCTCAAATAAAACTGCGAAGGACCTCGACGTTACTCTGGACCCTGATCTCTCTTTTGACGAACATATCAAGACTGTTTCAAGAACAGCTTTTTTGAATCTACGTAACATTGCAAAAATCTGAAACTTTCTGTCCAAAAATGATGCAGAAAAATTAATCCATGCTTTTGTTACTTCTAGGTTAGACTAATGCAATGCTATACTTTCTGGCTACCCGGATAAAGCACTAAATAAACTTCAGTTAGTGCTAAATACGGCTGCTAGAATCCTGACTAGAACCCAAAAATGTGATCATATTACTCCAGTGCTAGCCTCCCTACACTGGCTTCCTGTCAAGGCAATTTTAGATCAATGCTATGCATTTTCAGCCATCCCTGAACCTGGGACCAGAAACAGGCTACCTGAGGGCAATACCAAAGTAAATGGTCTATTGATTCTGTAACCTCACAACAAAATCTGCAGAGCTTCGATGATTTTATGTCCCAAATATTCAACATTTTGTTGGTGGCAAGAATTCTATATAATAATTTTAGCTGAAAAGCACAAAGTCTTGAATCTTGCATCATTTTATATATCAACTCATACACTCTATACCATGGAATCGGTACATCAAAAATCTCTTCCCAACTATTTTGCAATCTGTATGGCACAGTTGTCAACATCCTGGTCCTCAAATGAAACTGGTATACTTTCCTATTTATGCTATTTTTAATCCTCCGCCAGTTTTGATCCTTCATATCAGGCAGACAGACCAGTTCCCTACCTCCTCCCGCTGCCACCTGCCTCCTACATTTTTTGGGTAATGCTGTAATCAATTGGTTGTTCTCTTGGATTGAGCAGACCTTTCTGTACAATTCTGATAACTCCATGAAGGACATGACTCTACCATTACAATTTACAATATCATTTAAGAACAAAATACCCTTTTCAAACATCTTTCCCATAAATTCAGGTATTTTATCAACCAGCACATTTGAGTTAAGCCATAATATTTGTTGTAATATTTGTTTTATCTTTTCAGAGGGATGACATTTAAATTGTAGCCAGCTCTGCAATGCTTGTTAGAAAAAGAGATGTACTTTGAAAAAAGTATAATTTAAAAAAACATTTTTTATCGAAAATGAGACATGGAAATCTGCACAAAGGCAAAAGGCAATTTTTAAACAATGGATTAACTTTTCTTAGCTCATTCTTCATATGCGAGTCCAGTTCAGGTGTCACATGGGCTGACCAGCTATGGGTGGTAACAAAATAGGTACATACAGTGCCTTGCGAAAGTATTCGGCCCCCTTGAACTTTGCAACCTTTTGCCACATTTCAGGCTTCAAACATAAAGATATAAAACTGTATTTTTTTGTGAAGAATCAACAACAAGTGGGACACAATCATGAAGTGGAACGACATTTAATGGATATTTCAAACTTTTTTAACAAATCAAAAACTGAAAAATTGGACGTGCAAAATTATTCAGCCCCCTTAAGTTAATACTTTGTAGCGCCACCTTTTTCTGCGATTACAGCTGTAAGTCGCTTGGGGTATGTCTCTATCAGTTTTGTACATCGAGAGACTGAACTTTTTTCCCATTCCTCCTTGCAAAACAGCTCGAGCTCAGTGAGGTTGGATGGAGAGCATTTGTGAACAGCAGTTTTCAGTTCTTTCCACAGATTCTCGATTGGATTCAGGTCTGGACTTTGACTTGGCCATTCTAACACCTGGATATGTTTATTTTTGAACCATTCCATTGTAGATTTTGCTTTATGTTTTGGATCATTGTCTTGTTGGAAGACAAATCTCCGTCCCAGTCTCAGGTCTTTTGCAGACTCCATCAGGTTTTCTTCCAGAATGGTCCTGTATTTGGCTCCATCCATCTTCCCATCAATTTTAACCATCTTCCCTGTCCCTGCTGAAGAAAAGCAGGCCCAAACCATGATGCTGCCACCACCATGATTGACAGTGGGGAGGGTGTGTTCAGCTGTGTTGCTTTTACGCCAAACATAACGTTTTGCATTGTTGCCAAAAAGTTCAATTTTGGTTTCATCTGACCAGAGCACCTTCTTCCACATGTTTGGTGTGTCTCCCAGGTGGCTTGTGGCAAACTTTAAACGACACTTTTTATGGATATCTTTAAGAAATGGCTTTCTTCTTGCCACTCTTCCATAAAGGCCAGATTTGTGCAATATACAACTGATTGTTGTCCTATAGACAGAGTCTCCCACCTCAGCTGTAGATCTCTGCAGTTCATCCAGAGTGATCATGGGCCTCTTGGCTGCATCTCTGATCAGTCTTCTCCTTGTATGAGCTGAAAGTTTAGAGGGACGGCCAGGTCTTGGTAGACTTGCAGTGGTCTGATACTCCTTCCATTTCAATATTATCGCTTGCACAGTGCTCCTTGGGATGTTTAAAGCTTGGGAAATCTTTTTGTATCCAAATCCAGCTTTAAACTTCTTCACAACAGTATCTCGGACCTGCCTGGTGTGTTCCTTGTTCTTCATGATGCTCTCTGCGCTTTTGACGGACCTCTGAGACTATCACAGTGCAGGTGCATTTATACGGAGACTTGATTACACACAGGTGGATTGTATTTATCATCATTAGTCATTTAGGTCAACATTGGATCATTCAGAGATCCTCACTGAACTTCTGGAGAGAGTTTGCTGCACTGAAAGTAAAGGGGCTGAATAATTTTGCACGCCCAATTTTTCAGTTTTTGATTTGTTAAGAAAGTTTGAAATATCCAATAAATGTCGTTCCACTTCATGATTGTGTCCCACTTGTTGTTGATTCTTCAAAAAAAAAATACAGTTTTATATCTTTATGTTTGAAGCCTGAAATGTGGCAAAAGGTCGCAAAGTTCAAGGGGGCCGAATACTTTCGCAAGGCACTGTATTAGGGCAATGGACACCAGCACTTTCCAGATGGCATTTTGGCTGAATGGCCTCCTGACATGTGGCAGTACAGTTCCATGCTGTCTCTATCTTTAATAACTGCCAGACGGGGGGGACTGATGTTAGAGTGGGCCTATCGAGGACAATTTTGGGAGATTCAGGATGGCATTGCATTGGAGGGATATGTTGGTTCAATGTGGTGAACATCTGCCTCATGAGCTTCTCATCATATTTGGTGGCATTCTCCATCATAATGTCAACATGTACGGCAACTCCAGGTCAGACTGGGATATTCAGTATGACATTGAATAGGCACAGTTCCTATGACATTTGTGAAGGCCCACTGAGTTGATAGCATTTCTTGTCAACGAGTACTTCATAATGTCACCAAGTCAACATATACAGCAAATCCAGGGCAGACAGCCAGGATGGTGGACAGACATATTTGTTTTAATTTTACTGAAATGTGCCTGCTCAACCCAAACAGCATAAGAGTTCACCGGAACATCCCACTGCACATCAAGAATGTAGTGAGCCAGTGGAAGGTCATGTTGGATTCAGGCAGCCGTATTGGACTAGCAATGAATCAAAGCTTACCTCTAAAGGAGGAGACTCAAGAGCCTGGAGGCAAAAGTCCTACCACAGTTGTCATACCTCAAGTTGTAGGGTATCCAGGGTTCTCTTTCCTTTCGTTGGAGAATCCGAGTTGCCTGAATGATCCTATCTGAGTGATTTCACACTCTGCCAACCCAGATGTCTTAGCCGTGTCTGAATCCTGGCTTAGGAAAACCACCAAAAACCCTGAAATCTCCATTGCTAACTATAACGTTTTCCGCCAAGATAGAACTGCCAAAGGGGGTGGTGTTGCAATCTACTGAAAAGATAGCCTGCAGAGTTCTGTATTACTTTCTAAGTCTGTACCCAAACCATTTATGCTTCTACTTCTAAAAATTCACCTTTCCAGAAACAAGTCTCTCACTGTTGCTGCTTGCTATAGACCTCCCTCTGCCCCCAGCTGTGCCCTCGATACTACATGTGAACTGATTGCCCCCCATCTATCTTCTGAGCTCGTGCTACTAGGTGACCTAAACTGGGACATGCTTAACACCCCGGCCATCCTACAAACTAAGCTTGATGCCCTCAATCTCACACATTATCAATGAACCTACCAGGTACAACCCCAAATCAGTAAACACGGGCATCCTCATAGATGTCATCCTAACTAATTCACCCTCCAAATACACCTCTGCTGTTTTCAATCAAGATCTCAGCGATCACTGCCTCATTGCCTGCATCCGTAATGGGTCTGCGACCAAACGACCACCCCTCATCACTGTCAAACGCTTCCTGAAACACTTCTGCGAGCAGGCCTTTCTAATCGACCTGGCCGGGGTATCCTGGAATGACATTGACCTCATCCCGTCAGTAGATGATGCCTGGCTATTCTTCAAAAGTGCCTTCCTCACCATCTTAAATAAGCATGCCCCTCTCAAAAAAATGTAGAACTAGGAAAAGATATAGTCCTTGGTTCACGCCAGACCTGTCTTTCCTTGACCAGCACAAAAACATCCTGTGGCGTTCTGCATTAGCATTGAATAGCCCCCGTGATATGCAACTTTTCAGGGAAGTTAGGAACAAATACACACAGGCAGTTAGAAAAGCTAAGGCAAGCTTTTTCAAACAAAAATGTGCATCCTGTAGTACTAACTCAAAAAAGTTCTGGGACACTGTAAAGTCTGTGGAGAATAAGAGCACCTCCTCCCAGCTGCCCACTGCTCTGAGGCTAGGAAACATTGTCACCACCGATAAATCCACTATAATTGAGAATTTCAACAAGCATTTCTCTACGGCTGCCATGCTTTCCACATGGGTACCCCTACCCCGGTCAACTGCCCGGCACCCTCCACAGCAACCCGCCAAAGCCCTCACCATTTCTCCTTTACCCAAATCCATATAGCCAATGTTCTGAAAGAGCTGCAAAATCTGGACCCCTACAAATCAGCCGGGCTAGACAATCTGGACCCTCTCTTTCTAAAATGATCTGCCGAAATTGTTGCAACCCCTATTACTAGCCTGTTCAACCTCTCTTTCGTATCGTCTGAGATTCCCAAAGATTGGAAAGGTGCCGCGGTCATCCCCCTCATCAAAGGGGGTGACACTCTAGACCCAAACTGCTACAGACCTATAGCTATCCTACCCTGTCTTTCTAAGGTCTTCGAAAGCCAAGTTAACAAACAGATTACTGACCATTTCGAATGGACGGGCTATTTACAGATGGCTATGTACAGGTGCAGTGATCTGTGAGCTGCTCAGACAGCTGGTGCTTAAAGTTAGTGAGGGAGATATGAGTCGCCAGCTTTAGTGATTTTTGCAGTTCGTTCCAGTCATTGGTAGCAGAGGACTGGAAGGAAATGCGGCCAAAGGAGGAATTGGTTTTGGGGGTGACCAGTGAAATATACCTGCTGGAGCGCGTGCTGCGGGTGGGTGCTGCTATGGTGACCAGTGAGCTGAGATAAGGTGGGTCTTTACCTAGAAAAGACTTGGAGCCATTGGGTTTGGCGACGAATATGAAGCGAGGGCTAGCCAACGAGAGCATACAGGTTGCAGTGGTGGGTAGTATATGGGGCTTTGGTGACAAAACGGATGGCACTGTGATAGACTGCATCCAATTTGCTGAGTAGAGTGTTGAAGGCTATTTTGTAAATGACATCGCCAAAGTCAAGGATCGGTAGGATCGTCAGTTTTACGAGGGTATGTTTGGCAGCATGAGTGGAGGCTTTGTTGCGAAATAGGAAGCTGATTCTAGATTTAATAAATACTTGATGTTGCCATACCAAGCAGTCTGCTGCCTTCTATATCCAAACAGTGGTATTTGAGTGTAGCTATGGCAGGCCTATTGATTCCAAACATAGTTGAATTACACAAAAATGGTATAAGTACAGTACACACATCTGAAAAATGTCTCTCATTTAAAACATGCAGTGATTAAACCACCATTTAATGGTATTGTTTAATGGTATCCATATTGGATTTGGACACCATAGTGGATTTGCATTCAAATCTAGGGGGGGGGGGGGGGGGGTGTCTCCTAACGTAATTGCAAGAGGCTGAACATATAAAATCCACACAGGAACCTTTGACTGAAAACAAATTACAGTTTTCAATGTCTCAGCCCACTTGTTTTCCTTAGAGCCGAAATACCTTTAAAAAAAAAACATATATACACTACCGTTCACAAGTTTGGGGTCACTTAGAAATGTCCTTGTTTATTAAAGAAAAGTGTTAAAGAACTGGTGTTTTGGGGTACTATTTAATGAAGCTGCCAGTTGAGAACTTGTGAGGCGTCTGTTTCTCAAACTAGACACTCTAATGTACTTGTCCTCTTGCTCAGTTGTGCACCGGGGCCTTCCACTCCTCTTTCTATTCTGGATAGAGCCAGTTTGCGCTGTTATGTGAAGGGAGTAGTACACAGCGTTGTACAAGATCTTCAGTTTCTTCGCAATTTCTCACATGGAATAGCCTTAATTTCTCAGAACAAGAATAGACTGATGAGTTTCATCAGAAAGTTCTTTGTTTCTAGCTATTTTGAGCCTGTAATCGAACCCAAAAAATGCTGATGCTCCAGATACTGAACTAGTCTAAAGAAGGCCAGTTTTATTCCTTCTTTAATCAGCAGGACAACAGTTTTCAGCTCTGCTAACATAATTGCAAAAGGGTTTTCTAATGATCAATTAGCCTTTTAACATTATAAACTTGGATTAGCTAACACAACGTGCCATTGAAACACAGGAGTGATGGTTGCTGATAATGGGCCTCTGTACGTCTATGTAGATATTCCATAAAAAATCAGCTGTTTCCAGCTACAATAGTCATTTACAACATTAACAATACTGTATTTCTGATCAAATTTATGTTCTTTTAATGGACAGAAAATGTGATTTTCTTTCAAAAACAAGGACATTTCTAAGTGACCCCAAATTTTGAATGGTAGTATATATATTATGTACTTTTACCCCCAATTTCATGACATCCAATTGGTAGTTACAGTCTTGTCCCATCGCTGGGCCAATTGTGCACCGCCTCATGGGTCTCCCGGTCACGAACACCTGTGACACAGCCTGGGATTGAACCCAGGGCTGTAGTGACGCCTCAAGCACTGCGAAGAGTCGAAATTTCACTTTAAAAGTTGTCTATTAATCAGCTACCAAAAGGTAAAGCTTACATTTGTATTAAATATTAATAGTTGATTTTTCAGCCTATTGTATCTCTATGTTTACAAGTCTATATGTCCAAGCTGCAATAAAATATCCGAATGCTGTTTATTTGTGTATGTAGTCCAGACAACTGACGAATGGTATTTCACATTTAGCAACATCAGTGCTTGTAATATTGGGTTAGTATTGGCTTACGTGGCCAACCATGCATTATTCTGCACGTTTTGCATTTAGGGAGTGTCACAATATCTATACATTTAACCCCTTTGGCAGTAAAATATTTTTTTTTCACAACCATCAATTTCATAAATGTATAGATGTGAAAAAACATGGCTGTGTTTTGATCTACCAGGGGTAGGGGTATCTCAAAAACGAAAGCCCTTTTTGAGGATTGGCCATTATTTTCTTTATTTAGCTTCCTCTCAGTCATGAGGTGTTTTCACCTACACAACTTACCTGTTTAACCCATCGCTTATACTCTTTAATAATCATATTTTTGTCTTTAATGACGAAAGGTCTCTGAATATTATTGTTGTTGATTTCCATCTGCAGGAAGTTGCCCCACTGTGTATGATGATGTAATTGCTGAGTCTACCTTTGAGACTTTTTTTCACTTAGCCTTCTGTCAGTTACAGCTCTAAAAAAGGAGGAGTGTGTTCAGGAGGGAACCATGAATGGAACTGCAGTAGAGCTAGTGGGAGTATTAGTATGTTCCATAGTGTTTGATGGATAATGCATTCTGTGGAGCATGGACATAATATTGCTATTTCCTGGCATAGATTTTTTGGGAACTATGTAAAGGCTTAGATTCACTTAGCTGCAAACGACTAGCATGTTGTTATCTTGTTCTGAATCAGCTAGGCATCCTGCTTAATTCCAGAGATTTTTTGTGTATCCCGTCAAGTCTGGAATGGCTTGAAGACAGATTAGCATCAGCAAAGCTTAAATCTGTGTTTTGTTGTGGTTCCTTTAGCGTCCTCATGTCTGAAAGAAAGTCTGTCAGTTTCAGGGTAGACCGGAGGTGTGGAGGAGAGGACTGAGATGAAAGGAAAGTCAACATACTTTAATTCCCAGACTGCCAGTGTCTGGGTCTCTATCTCTACCATTCAAAGACACACTTAGTGTTTATCTCATTTCTCTTCAGCTCACTCTCTCTGTATCTTTTTTTTTCCCCAAAGGGTGGAGGGGGTAAAGGGTGCCTACAGATGAGAAGAAAAGTGAGCGAGGAGGTGGGTGACAGGAGTGGTGCAGTGAGAAGATTTGTTGATAGCCAGAGTGAGGCTTGAGAGGACCTTGGCGGGACAGATGAGGCCTCTCAAGATGTAGTCTTAGAAGTTCCAAATGAAGGCATTGGCGAGGGGAAGGAAAGTTGAAAACCCAGGAGATTTCTGACAGTGGAGTTCACACAGCTCTGAGATGTCTCCAGCCCATTTGGGACTTTTTTGGAGTAAGTCAGAGGGCAACAATTATGGAGGATGTAATTCAAGGGTCCGGATGTGCACAGGATGTGCACTGTCTCATTTTGACTTCCTGGGGCTCCAAGCCGCCTCTTTCATGAACAGCACCTGCCAGTCCATGACCTTTGCTCTTATCAGTGGGTGGATGAGTTGGTATAGCAGAGCTACTGTTGCTATCTGTTTTGATGAAGTGGGTTTGGGAGGGCAGTAAGCCATCACCTCATGAGTGAATCACTTTACTACACTTCTGGCTGCTCATGAAAATGCAATCAAGAGGAAAAAAGGATAATTGAAGCTCATTTTTAAATCCCACTGGGAGAATGTGCAAGTGAGAAAAGGGAAGGATTGCAATGGCCATGCACTCAGTCAGCACATTTAGTTCCTTGGGAGTTGTGGGAATGTACGTTTTGGGTTTCCAATTGATTCTAGGAACAAAGCCATACGTTTTTTTACCGTTAAATCTGAGCGTTTTTGAAACTCTCTGAGAGCGGAAGTGAAACTTTAGCCTGTTCGGTGAATGTTATTTTTCAGGTTACAGGGAGGTTCTGAGAACGTTTTACTATGGGTCCCTGAAAGCTTTCCTGGGAGGTTTTATTAATGTTCTGAGAATGGAAATTATAGGTTATTTGAGGGTAATTAATGTTCTGAAAACATGTTTCAATAAGAGTTTTAATAACATTTCTAGCTTAGGTTAACTGTTTTGAACTACAAGCACAGATAGGACACATGGATATTAATTTCCTTAGGCATTAATCATGCAAACACTTTTCTTTTTATTGTGGCATGGCATCAGTGAGATTCAAACCTTTGATCTTCTGTTTTTTTATCTATGGAATTAGTCTACTGTGCCACCAGGATGGAGCTAGCATGCCATTTTTTTTATATTAAACAGACCCCATTTCAAAGGAAACAAGCACTCATTTAGATCAGGTGTTGCCAATTAGTGGGCGCGGCCAACACACTGGAACACATTTAACAAGATAGAGGATAGAGAAAGTTTTGTAGACGCCTAGAATGAAATGTATATTTTTTTTTAAGAAGTCTTAAAACATTATTTGAATGTTACTGTTTCTTGTGGTTTTTATGCAGTTTTCTTTATGTTTTGAAAACATGACTTTGAGTAAACCTGCAGAAAACGTTATTGTAACGTGTATGCTAAGAATCGGGAAGCAAGTACAGGGAGTGTATTTAATAATAAATGACAGAACATGGAACAAAACAAGAAACACGAATAGCGTACAATAACGCCTGAGGAAAGAACCAAAGGGAGTGACCGATATAGGGGAGGTAATCAGGAAGGTGATGGAGTCCAGGTGAGTCTCATGAGGCGCAGGTGCACGTAATGATGGTGACAAGTGTGCGTAACAATGAGTAAACTGCCGATGTCGCGCGCTGGAGATGGAGTAGACATGACAGCTATGCTGAAGTACTGAAATTCCCACCTAAGAAACATCTCACTGGGCACAGACGCCAATTCAACGTCTATTCCAAGTTGGTTCAACGTAATTTAACAACATTGATTCAACCAGTGTGTGCCCATTGGCATATGGTTC
The DNA here is from genome assembly GCF_045791955.1 of Oncorhynchus clarkii lewisi. Classification (NCBI taxonomy): domain Eukaryota; kingdom Metazoa; phylum Chordata; class Actinopteri; order Salmoniformes; family Salmonidae; genus Oncorhynchus; species Oncorhynchus clarkii. The sequence goes on from NC_092156.1 coordinate 38,567,629, forward strand.
TCAAAATGTCATGTGCTATCTGGGTATCGTGCAACATTGTGGGAAGGTTTTATGCAAAATAATCATAGGACAACCACGCTCTCACCAAGCTCTAAAAAACATATGGTTCTCAGAATGTTATGTGCTACCTGGGCAGTGCATTATACCTCAACCCATCAGTGTTCCCTGAATACAGCAACTCTCACGTGGGAAGTCATTACAGTCAATATGTATTTAAGTGAATGTTTGATGAAAAATGTTGATAATGTTGATGTTCACCCTCATAGGCATTACTTTATATCCTGTTCTACTTATCCAACTAGACCTCTCATGAGGCTGGTCACCACCTTTGTTGGATATTTTGGCTTGGCCTCTACCAGCCAGGTCTAAACATGCCACTTTCAGCTTGTCACTGCTTATAAGTTCTTTGATGGCCTTGTAAGAATGACCTCTCTGCTGTCTGAAGGGGTGAAAGTTCACCCACCAACAAACGTGTTCTATGTAACTCTCTCTCTCGCCTCCCCTTCCTGCCTCCTGGTTAGCGGTTCAGACTGCTGTTGGGCTCTGCTCTGAGCCCTCCGGTGGCTCACCTCCTATGGGAGCATATGGCGCATCAGTCAGTGTTTATGACACTGATCCATTCTCGAGGCTATTACTCTGCTGATAGTAATAATGCTTCCATCACGGCCTGGTGAAATCCCCCCAGGGATGTGTGTTCCTGTAATGGACTGTCATCCTGTGCCACGGCCTTGGATTTGTGGCCTAGTCTGTCAGCAGGTATTAGAAGGCTGTGGGCTTAAGGCAGACTTTCTACCAAAATAAACTGGGTCTCCTTCCTCTCTTTCTCTGGGCATTATCTCCACCAGGGGATTAGCTTGTCTCCTGGTAGCCAACTGTTTGCTGACATAAAGTCCTATCCCTGGTACATATGACTGGTGTACGGTATGGGGTGTGGTGTGTGTTCTTTGTGTGACCCTATAATTGATCATCCAGTCCCTCGGGATGGCCATGAGCTCTTGCCATGTACCAGGGAAAGGGAAGATGCATGTAGCATCTTGAACACTTTTCCTCATTGCGTTGATTTAATCGTTTTTCTTTACCACATTGTGGATTTCTTATCTGTCCCCTCCTACAATTTGGACTATGTGTCTTACCTGGCTAGTCTGTCTACCTCTCCTTAAAGTAGAGAGTTGGTTTGTGGCTTAGTGTATTGAGACCTTGGGAATATAAGTTTCAGTCTGCGCAAAGCATCATTTTGAGATGTTGAGTATCAAAGTTTCTTACCCCAGATCTCAGAATTGTTTTGTAGTAAATTCTTCTTTCATAACCCATTAAGGTCTTTACCTTAAAGCTACCTGAAGTGCAGATGATCAAAATCCTAAAATATTTGTAAATACGTTTTTTTAGGGGGGCGCGGTCGGACATGTAATTTGAGTTCAGCCATAAGGTTCTATCTGGGACAGATTTAAATAAAAAAGAATACACTTCCTTCTTTCTAATCACATCATCAATATATTAACTCATGTTCATCACACATTTGTTAAAGTGATAGTTCCCTAAAATGACAAGTACACTATATCCTTTAGCAACATTGCTAAAGCTTAGCACTGGAAGAATAAACTGATATATTTTTTTGGTCTCTGAAAAAAGTTAGTAAACTACCTAGTTAGTTAGTAAACTACTTGTTATTAATCTGTAAAATGTGGTAAGTTTGTCATTTTTGCGAAGTACACCTTCCATGGAGGTTTTTATATTGACATAGAACCAAAAACAGCAGTCTCTCCTAAGGGACTTAAACACGCTCTAAGGCACATGTATTTCTTTGTTTTTACCAAAAATAGTTTTTTTTTATGGCCTTTCTTTTGAAAAAGTGGTGAAAAAAAAAAAAAATCTAAGTAGTTTAAAAAGTGGACCAGAACGAACCTATGATATTAATAATCAAGGACTTGGGACTATAAGGTTCTATCTGCAAAATGTATAGTTTGAGATAAGGAGTCTTTTTCAAGTCCCAGACCTCAGAGCTGTTCTGTCGTTGTTGCTCCAAAACCTTTAAACTTTACAATAACAACATTTATACACGTCAGCAACCGGTGTGGCTGAAATAGCCGAATCCACTAATTTGAATATGAAGAATATGAAGAATATGTGGACAACTACAAATGCCTAGGTTTCTGGTTAGACTGTAAACTCTGCTTCCAGACTCACATCAAACATCTCCAATCCAAAGTTAAATCTAGAATTGGCTTCCTATTTCGCAACAAAGCATCCTTCACTCATGCTGCCAAACATACCCTCGTAAAACTGACTATCCTACCGATCCTCGACTTCGGCGATGTCATTTACAAAATAGCCTCCAATACCCTACTCAATAAACTGGATGCAGTCTATTACAGTGCCATCCGTTTTGTCACCAATATACTACCCACCACTGCGACCTGTACACTCTCGTTGGCTGGCCCTCGCGTCATACTCGTTGCCAAACCCACTGGCTCCAGGTCATCTACAAGACCCTGCTAGGTAGAGTCCCCCCTTATCTCAGCTCGCTGGTCACCATAGCAACACCCACCCATAGCACGTGCTCCAGCAGGTATATCTCTCTGGTCAACCCCATAACCAATTCTTCCTTTGGCCGCCTCTCCTTCCAGTTCTCTGCTGCCAATGACTGGAACAAACTACAAAAATCTCTGAAACTGGAAACACTTATCTCCCTCACTAGCTTTAAGCACCAGCTGTCTGAGCAGCTCACAGATTACTGCACCTGTACATAGCCCATCTATAATTCTACTTTGCACATTCTTCCACTGCAAATCTACCATTCCAGTGTTTTACTTGCTATATTGTATTTACTTCGCCACCATGGCCTTTTTTTGTTGCCTTTACCTCCCTTATCTCACCTAATTTGCTCACTTCGTCTATAGACTTATTTTTCTACTGTATTATTGACTGTATGTTTGTTTTACTCCATGTGTAACTCTGTGTTGTTGTATGTGTCGAACTGCTTTGCTTTATCTTGGCCAGGTCGCAATTGTAAATGAGAACTTGATCTCAACTTGCCTACCTGGTTAAATCAAGGTGAAATAGAATTGAAAAAAAGGGGTCCTCATATTTTTGTATACATAGTGTATCTCACTATAACAGTAACTCTATGTGAATAACTCATTTTTGACCAAAATGTCAGATAGAACCTTCTAGTCAGTCCCAAGGTCACGGTATGTCCTCTAGCTGTGTTGTATTAGACCTATCAGGGCCAATCTACACACACACATCCTTCCACTGAGCAGGAGCTGAAGCTATACGCATTCACTAGAGACCAAAAGGAACAAAGGGGATGCCATGAATACTCTGAAAAACCCTTGCAATCGGATGCTGGAAGGAAATGGCCATGAGTATGAACAGATTACTCCACCAAACCTTGACAGCATATCCACTTGAGTGGTAAATACAGTGGCCTTTATTGGACTCTGAAGCAGTCCCGTTTCTTTTGAATCACTTCCCTGTGTTGTGGTTTAGTTCTCATCCACTCACCTGGCTAAACATTGGCAATGTTTTAGCATGTCATCCCATCCTGTTTGACCTTTAATAAGGTTTCCAAAGAATGACATCAACAGCAGTGCTGTTTTTTTTCTTGTTCTTCTCTTAGTTTTTTCTTGTAGATGAGAGCAAATTCACAGCACCAGGAGGTGACATTATTAACGGAAAATGGTTCTGTAACATTTTTTGGTGATAAAAAAGAGAAACGTTTGAGCCCCCTAATCTTGTTTGAGTCTCACGACAGCTGCACTACCACTACCAATGGCTACCATAAATGCTGATCCCCTGTAGATGGTGCTGTGGGCCCATGATTATTCCTAAGGAAAGGAAAAGGAGAAGCCCCTTCAACATGCCTCTTAAAAGCTTTTCAGCTCAAACATGTTATCTAATAAAGCTTGATATGACCGGCTGCAGTCATAACAGATGTGGTTGGGTTTAAATGGACTTTTATTCAAATATTTACATTTACAGTATGCGTTTTATTATGATTTTGTGGTCTGCAATGCAACAAGGCTTAAATACAGTAGAGGGTACTGTATGATGGCCATCTCAAAATATGTCTATTGACATATACATAGTGCTGAATCCTGAATAAGAAGACAGGTCAACTAAGATAGCAGAACAGATGCACTGTGCATGTTTGTGTGAGCCGTCAGTGAACTGTTCAAATCAAATGTAAAAACAGATGTTCTATGAAATAAGACTACATGTTGCTAAAATGTGACCTTTGCAAAGTGAAGCAAGTATTCGTTATTCATTGTATCATTGAAAGAATGCACAGATAAAGCAGGTTTTGAAAAGATGGCCTCCAGATCTCTTGGCTTTGAATGCAAGAGATAGTGTTGTTGTTGTTGTTGTCCGTCCCTCTCATCCTCCCCTTTCTCTCAAATCTCTCACTTAAGCTTTATGTTGACAGTATCTGTGGTCCAACACGGGTCCTCTCTGTTCACCATCACTGTCCGTTTTTGTTGGCCCAGGCAAGAGTGATGATGCCTCTCATTGTGGTGGCCAATATGACGAACAAGGAACAAGATTACCCTTGACATAGGGGCGGGAAGGATAAGACTGAGTTGTCTCAGATAGTGTCTTTGTCTGTGACATGAACCTCTTTTATTGCATGGTGGAGCAACCTGGTCTCAGAGCATTTCGTATTATTCTGTACATAAATCCGAGGTACTCCATTTAGTATGATATATTACATTTCGTATGGCATGTATTAATTTGTGGATGTCCATATATGTTACGAATTTACAAAATCTACAATATGTTAGGAATTTTCAAAATGTGTGATATGTTTTTCATGTCACCTTTATTTAACTAGGCAAGTCAGTTAAGAACACATTCTTATTTACAATGATGCCCTAAGAACAGTGGGTTAACTGCTTCTTTCAGGGGCAGAATGACAGATTTTTACTTTGTCAGCTCGGGGATTTGATCTCGCAACTTTTCGGTTACTGGCCCAACACTCTAATCACTAGGCTACCTGCCTCCCAGTTTACTGATCACTGCACCTGTACACAGCCTACCTGTAAATAGCCCACCAAACTACCTCATCCCCATATTGTTATTCATTTTGGCTTTTTTGCACCTCAGTATCTCTACTTGCACATCATCATCTGCACATCTATCACTCCAGTGTTAATACTAAATTGTAATTATTTTGCCACTATGGCCTATTTATTGCCTTACCTCCCTAATCTTTCTACATTTGCATACACTTTATATAGATTTTTCTATTGTGTTATTGACTGTATGTTTGTTTATCCCATGTGTAAGTCTGTATTGTTGTTTATCTCACACTGCTTTGCTTAATCTTGGCCAGGTTGCAGTTGTAAATGAGAACTTATTCTCAACTGACCTTACTGGTTAAATAACGTTTAAAAAAATAAACTGCTCTGACAGCTGATGCTTAAAGTTAGTGAGGGAGACATAAGTCTCCAGCTTCAGTGATTTTGCAGTTCGTTCCAGTCATTGGCAGCAGAGAACTGTAAGGAAAGGCGGCCAAAGGAGGACTTGGCTTTGGGGATAACCAGTGAAATATACCTGCTGGGGCTTTGGTGACAAAACGGATGGCACTGTGATAGACTGCATCTAATTTGCTGAGTAGAGTGTTGGAGGCAATTTTGTAAATTACATCGCCAAAGTCAAGGATCGGTAGGATAGTCAATTTTATGAGGGTATGTGTAGCAACATGAGTGAAGGAGGCTTTGTTGCGAAATAGGAAGCCGATTCTAGATTTAACTTTGGATTGGAGGTGCTTAGTGAGTCTGGAAGGAGAGTTTACAGTCTAACCAGACACCTAGGTATTTGTAGTTTTGACATATTCTAAGTCAGAACCGTCCAGAGTAGTGATGTTAGTCGGGCGGGCGGGGGCAGCGATCGGTTGAAAAGCATGCATTTAGTTTTACTAGCATTAAAGAGCAGTTGGAGGCCACGGAAGGAGAGTTGTATGGCATTGAAGCTCGTCTGGAGGTTTGTTAACACAGTGTCCAAAGAAGGGTCAGAAGTATACAGAATGGTGTCGTCTGCATAGAGGTGGATCAGAGAATCATACGTACGTAGCAAGAGCGACATCATTGATATATACAGAGAAAAGAGTCGGCCCGAAAATTGAACCCTGTGGCACCCCCATAGAGACTGCCAGAGGTCCGGACAACAGGCCCTCCGATTTGACACACTGAACTCTATCTGAGAAGTAGTTGGTGAAGTTGGTGATTGGCCTCCCGGGTGGCGTAGTGGTTAAGGGTGTTGTACTGCAGCGCCAGCTGTGCCACCAGAGACCCTGGGTTCGCGCCCAGGCTCTGTCATAACCGGCCGCGACCGGGAGGTCCATGGGGTGACGCACAATTAGGGAGGGCCGGGTTAGGGAGGACTTGGCCGGTAAGGATTTCCTTGTCTCATTGCGCACCAGTGACTCCTGTGGCGGGCTGGTTGCAGTGCACGCTAACCAAGGTTGCCAGATGCACGGTGTTTCCTCTGACACATTGGTGTGGCTGGCTTCCAGGTTGGATGCGCGCTGTGTTAAGAAGCAGCCATGGCTGGTTTGTGTATCGGAGGACGCATGACTTTCAACCTCGTCTCTCCCGAGCCTGTACGGGAGTTGTAGCGATGAGACAAGATAGTAGCTAATTGGATACCATGAAAAGGGGTAAAAAAAAATTATGTGGTGATTGACAGAGTCAAAAGCCTTGGCCAGGTTGACGAAGACGGCTGCACAGTACTGTCTTTTGTCGATGGCGGTTATGGTATCATTTAGGACCTTGAGCGTGACCAGCTCGGAAACCAGATTGCATAGCGGAGAAGGTACGGTGGGATTCGAGCTGGTTGGTGATCTGTTTGTTAACTTGGCTTTCGAAGACTTTGGAAAGGCAGGGCAGGATGGATATATAACAGTTTGGGTCTAGAGTGTTTGAAGAGGGGGATGACCGCGGCAGCTTTCCAATCTTTACGGATTTCAGACGATACGATACGGGGGCTTGGGAAAGCACTTTTAAAGAATAACCAGGCATCCTCTACTGACGGGATGAGGTCAGTATCCTTCCAGGATACCCGGAACAGGTCGATTAGAAAGGCCTTCTCGCTGAAGTGTTTGTTATGAATATGTTACGAATTTAACCATAACAAACGTAACATATGATACTAAATGGAGTGTCTCGGATTTACGTACAGAATAATACGAAATACTCTGAGACTAGGTTGGGTGGAGGCAGTGAGGGTTTGTTGATGGATCTGATCCTACAGGATGTGGACAATACAAATACAGGTGTGTTTTTAGTGCTGTGATCTGTCCTTTCTATCTGCCCCCCCCCCTGTCAGCTCCAGTCCTGCTCTCAGTGTATGGATGGAATACTGTGAATGGAGGAGGTTGATATAAGCTGTTAAATACAGCCATGCACACACTGTCACTGTACTATTATTTAATTTGAGTGCAGCGAGCCAAAATACCACAGCAAGTAAAAATAATGATGGTATTGTGTCAGCACTGAAAGTATAGTGTGGATACACACCCGAGGATATGGTAGAGAAGAAGGAGAGCATGTTACATCGTTTTGCATACCATTCTGTCTGTGTGTATTCAGTATTCTTAAAGGGATATTTGTGTGATGCTGTAATAGAATAACCGCATTAAAAATAGACATGTGAGAGAAAAAGTGATGCTCACCACATACTCTAAGAAAACTGCTAAAAGCTGGCATTTAAATGATACTTTGATTCTCAAAAAACCCTAGAAATATATTTGCAATATTTCCAGTTCATACCATCAAAATCTACCATTCTACCATAACTGAAGTCCTGTATAAAATCTATAGTGAAGTAATTAGGATTGGCAGAGCGTATGAATGGCCTCCCTCCCTACCTGTTCCTAACCAGAGGAGAATTCCTTTCCATGTCCCAGCACCAGAAGGGAGATTGATCCTATTCATTTCTGGTCTCTACACCCAGGTCTCCATTCAAAAGGACCCAGCGAATCAGGGCTTACAAAGCCAAGGGGTTAAATGAAAGGGGCTTTTGTGGTGTTTGGCTTCATGAAAGCTAGCAATTTCCCACCGCCACAATTTCTCCAGTCCCTGTAGCTGACAAAGGAGATATTTGAGATCAGGCTAAGCGTAATTTGAAAGCAATGACCTTGTCCCTGTCTTTTATTATTAACCTTATTTTTGCTGTGAAAAAAAGACAGTGGTTTTCTTGATGCTCCCTCTCACCCTGTTGTACCTGGAAAAATGCCTCCATGATAATAGAACCTGTGATTGTTCGCGCACAATCGACTGGAAAGCAATCCTGACGGTAAGAGGCCTATCTTTGGTGTGGAGATGAGTTATAAACACAGCAATGAAAATGATAGATATGAGATTGTAAAAAATTGTCTATGAATTCCAGAGTGACTGTGGACAATGATAACATGGCTCAACAGAGGATCTCATTTAGAGTTTTTAAGCTCAAAATGAAGTGAAAAAAGCCCTGGCTCTCTTTCCTGTAAATGCACCTTTAAACATACAGACTGGGTTGTAGTCAAGTGATTGACTCATCATGATCACTATTGCAAATGATCCCTTAATGAAATATTCTACCTGTCGTTGATGTAGCAGTGGTGTAAGCCAACCTACTGTAATGTGAAGAAAGTGAGAGACTCTTATCATACCTTGCTCTTCAAAGCTCGGTCTCAATGGGACTGCTAAAATAAAAGTAAAATAAAAAATGTAATAAAAGCATATGATTTGTATACACGGTACTACTACAATACGTGCATGCTTTGATGGAATGAAGATTGACTAAAAGTGTGCTTGGTGTTGTCAGTGTGTGTGTTGATGCTACAAGGTCTGCAACACTCAGCTGTATTTCCTCCTGCTGGCACCAGTCCAAGCTTTCCCAATATTTCCTTTGAAAACGTCTTCCCAGGCAGGTAATTAGGTTTTTTCGGTTAGATTCCTGGCAAGGACCTAAGGTGTAGGTATAAATGATGCCAATGGAGCATGGACTGGAAATGAATTGATCAGAATGCCTTCTACTCTGCCACTCAAGTGAACTGAGTGTAATAAATGGAGAAAAGTTTACGGCGCCTGGTGGTGCCAAGCAGCAGCGGGGGCAGTGCCAAACACACCAATTAATATCAGAATCCACGTTGAGTGCTGAGTGTGGGCCTTCAATGGAGCTGTCACATCAGGAGGGCTCGTCCCTTATGCAGGTGATGCAGCAACACTGGCCCTCATTTGATTACCACCCATCAATCCACCCCATTGCCAGCCCACCCAGCCACCCTCCAACTAAGATGAATGGAAAAATGGCTCACCCAGGGATGGGAGACCCATTACCCAGACATCAGTCCTCCTCCATGGGGCAGGAGGCAGGCCGGCCGTAAGACTGTATGGATGAGCAGGGCCCAGGGGCCACATTTATAACTGTTGCATAAATTTCACACTTAATATCTGTGTACGATTTCTGAAAGGAAAACGTGTAAAAAAATATTGATATTTATAAACTCTATAAATTAGCATTATAACTCTGACCTGGAAAACACCCTCCATCCACCATTGATGAAAATTACACCCTTCATTTGCAGTATAATTTGGAGCTATTGAAATTATGCTGTGTTCATAACCAAGTGGGAAGGTGGTAATTTCCATTTGTAAATTAGTAAACACGAGTTGGATGCATTCACATTCTTTAAACTTGTTGAGAAACTCAGATTGGCTAAAGGCAAACAAGCTGCGTCAAATTATTTTATAAAAAGAGCTGCACGTTCTCTCTCTATATATATATATATATACTCCCAGTAATTTATTGGGTAAAACACCAACGTCAAGCTGCGTCAACCATAAACTATAAGTACAGCGATCACGCTCGCAAACAAATTATAGTGTACAAAAACCATATTAATATATTAATTATTAATAATAAAAGCTGCTGCTTCCATTTTCAGTGGTTCATGGCATTAGAATTCAGCATGTGGGAAAGATCGAGGTCTTGCCTAGTTGCAATTATGAGTTGGAGGGGCAGCATTATTATTAGTTATTAAGTGGATTTTTCCCAGTCGAATGTGGTAAATACCACCTTCCCACTTGGTTATGAATGCAGTTTCTAAAACAAAAGAGCAATTGCTAATTTTATCACATTTCTGTAGCTGTAGCTGTTGAATTTTTTGATATTTCGCAGTGACTTTTTCAAAACATGCATGCTGCCTTTAGCGAGTGCCATACACTGTCTGCACATTCTGCAAGATTGATTGTAATTATAAACTGGGTGGTTCGAGACCTGAATGGTGATTGGCTGACAGCCGTGGTATATCAGACCGGATACCATTTATTTTTACTGCTCTAATTATGTTGTTAACAGTTAACAGTTTATAATAGCAATAAGGCACCTCTGGCATGTGTGTCTGTTTGCGTGCGTGAATTTGTGCGTTTTCTAATTAAGCAATAATGCCCAAGGGGGTGTGGTATATGGCCAATATACCGCGGTTAAGGGCTGTATCTATACACTCTGCGTTGCGTCGTGCCTAAGAACAGTCCTTAGTCGTGGTATAGTTGGCCATACACCCCCCCCCCCCCCCATTTATGTTAGAAAACATAAATGCTAGAGCCCTCACTTCTATGCAAAAGACGTTTTTCAATATTTTGTTTATCAATAAATTATTGTGATTCTATCTCTTGCCTTGGTATAGGCTCTATTCAATCTGTATCGCTAAAGTGTTACAGATTGTGCGATAGAAATGTAAAGGTAATTTCTGATTGAGCCGACACATTTTTGTCATTAAATATCTAAGGTGTCCCCAAAACAACAATGAAATAGGCATGGTGTCTGTTATTATCATAGAAAACCGGATATTATTCTATATCGAAAGCACAGTTGTTTTTTTGTGTTATCGCTGAAGAGGGCCTGGCTGCCAGTCACTTTGATGGACAGCTCTAAAATGTAACTATATCGCAGTGTGTGAAATGGAGAGGAAACGGCTTTGAGTGACTTATTTTATCTGTTGACTTATATCCTGCTCATATTTACCATAAAACCCCCTATCATCACACCTCACTCCATCATCCGCCTCCTCAACTGCTTTGTCTTGCACAAGAAAAGAATGGGAATCTCATGGGGCCTTAAAGCTTATTAGCTTATGAACTATGACTGACATTTCACCATTCTGAGCCTGATGTGCGTTTTGTTTTGTGGTGTTCATGTGTTTCTTTGATGATTTGCATAGAGAGAAAGAAACCAAAATAAAGAGAGGACATTTTCTCACCTCACTCTCATGTATGAGAAGATTGGATGTCTAGGAAATCTAATCTAATAATGCCTGTCACATATTTATCAATTAATTGATGTAGGCTAAGTTTTCATCGTGAAATAGTTGCTGTGAGATGTGACAACTGATATATGCACACACACACACACACACACACACACACACACACACACACACACACACACACACACACACACACACACACACACACACACACACACACACACACACACACACACACACACACACACACACACACACACACACACACACACACACACACACCAAGTGTGCACAATGGTATATGTGCACTTAGAACACCAGCTATTTCCAGGGACAGGGATCATGCTGTGTTGACTGCCAATGATGAGATATTGATTAGCCGGGAAATGTCATTGTTGAATAATAGCCTGAAGCCATGAGAGCTTCTCTGACAAGAGAGGGTAACGTTCCTCTGCTGCCCCTGGGTGAAGCTGTTATCATTCAGCTCCATCTGTGACTGGACAGGAAGGCCTTTCAGTCTAAAGTGCGTGCAGCACAGTTCACTGAGCAGTTGTCATCTGTAGCAAATTGAAGGGCAGATGCCTGCTGCAGTGTACTTCCTACTGAAACCATGCGAAGCAGCACGGATGTTTGGAAGGCCTTTGATTTTGGCTTCCCTTTTTGTTCTTTATTTTTGAATCTGTAGTTAAGTATAGTGTAACAAAGAAACTAGGTGCCGTGAAATCAGACGGAAGGCTGAAAACGTACAGATCATCTCTGTCCATCATCTCAGTAAAGTGCCCAGAATGAGGGAGATGATGAGACAGAAGCTTTCAGAAATTGCCTTCACAATTGCCATCCATACTGTATGGCAGACATAGTATCTGAGCATTCTCTCATATGAGATATACTGTACAATAGCATTCCCGCTTGTGCACATTTCTATACTGAACAAAAATATCATGTAAAGTGTTGGTCCCATGTTTCACGAGCTGAAATAAAAGATCCCAGCTTATTTCTTTCAAATGTTTTGCACACATTTGTCTGTTAGTGAGCATTTCTCACTTGCCAAGATAATCCCTCAACCTGACAAGTGTTGGATATCAAGAAGCTGATTAAACAGCGTTATCATTACACAGGTGCAACTTGTGCTGGGGACAATAAAAGGCCACTCTAAAATTTGCAGATATCTCATGTTTGGTGGGGGCATGCAATCGGCATGCTGGCTGCAGGAATGACCACCAGAGATCTTGCCAGAGAATTGGCTGTTAATTTCTTTACCATAAGCCACCTCGAATGGTGTTTAGAGAATTTGGCAGTATGTCCAACCGGCCTCACAACCGCAGGCCAAGTGTAACCACGCCAGCCCTGGATCTCCACATCCGGCTTCTTCACATGCGGGATCGTCTGCAACTAGTCAGCTGGAAAGCTGATGAAACAGAGGAGGGTTTCTGTAATAAAGCACTTTTGTGGGGAAAAACTAATTTTGAATTGCTGGGCCTGGCTCCCTAGTGGGTGGGCCTGGCTCCCAAGTGCACTCCCAGGCCCACCCATGGCTGCGCCCCTACCCAGACATGTGAAATCTAAAGATTAGGGCCTAATTAATTTATTTCAATTGACTGAATTCATTTTATGAACTGTCATTCAGTTATTGAATTTATATTTTCGTTCAGTATATATATTTGAGATATCTATTAGTGTGTGTGTGTTTGTGCATGTGTGCGTGCGTGCTAGTGTGTGCGCGAGTGTGTGTGTGTGTGTGTGTGTGTGTGTGTGTGTGTGTGTGTGTGTGTGTGTGTGTGTGTGTGTGTGTGTGTGTGTGTAACTAGAGTGACAGCTTTGAGTCTGGGAGCAGCTCAGAACTGAAAAAGCCAGGTGTAAATATGAGTTTGGGAATAACAGGCCTGTAAAAGGTAAATCTGGCAGTGCATGACAATTATTCGGAGCGTAGCAGAGCAAATTAATACATTTAAGATCAGCCTTTAGAGAGGCATGCATCATCCACAAAACAACCCCCCCCCCCACCCCGGTCCATCACCATATCCCAATAAAACTGGAGAACAAATAAATAAATAAGAATCCCCATGACAACTGAGAGAGAACAATTGTCACGCTGCGTGCCGGATGACTGGCATCGCGGCCGTTTCATCCCTCTTAAGACCCCCGACGGCAAATGCCAGAAGATATATTATTCATGGAGCCTCACTCCAAGCTCTATTGACAGGAAGCCGGGGAAAGTTCCCTGGTGCATATTCCTCTGTGTGACTGTGCCGTCTCCGGCCCACACCGTTTCCAACAGGTAGCACCTCCCAAGGCTATTTCAAAGGAGACGTTTATGGGTAAAGGTGCCCTCGTGCTTTGACGTTGGCCCCTGGCGTTCTTCATGCCGGTCATTCAGGCATGAGGACGGAGGGGAAGAGGCGGCGGTCTGTTTCAGATAAACAACATGAAGTTGGCTGCCATGACTGAGTTCTCATTAGCTAGGTGCCTCGCTCTGGGAGCCACCCCAAGCAATGCGTCATGGTGCTGCCAAAGTGTCAGTCAGAACGAACAAAAAAGAGAGAATGCCTATCCGCAAGCTTTAGTTATTCAAATCCTTTACCACCGTACCCCCAGCACCCTCCCACCCCCAACACCACCCTGTTAATTCCTGAAGGAAGATTAAGCCTTTTGCAAACCAATTAGATCATAATAACAATGAATTATGCTGAAGACTCCCCAGGTAGGCAGTCATAAATGGGTTGTAAATGAAGACTGAATATTATAAACATATGGCCCTGCTGCTTTAGTCTCATTTTGTTCCATGCAGAGCGGAGAAGAGAGATGTGAGTTCATGGAAAACCTCTGAGCTATTCTCTGTTTAACTGAGAATGACATCAGCGCAATCAATTGTAGTGACTCTCTTAATAGGGCATTGGGCTACTACGAGTCACCAGAACAGCTTCAATGCACCTTGGCATTGATTCTTCAAGTGTCTGGAACTCTATTGGAGGAACGCAACACCATTCTTCCATGAGAAATTCCAGGCGCCGCTCTCCAGAATCCCCCATAAGTATTCAATTGGGTTGAGATCTGGTGACTGAGACACACACACACCCTGTAAACCCCACTATGCTACTTTAAGACCCCTCTTTCAAAGTCACTGAGATCTCTTCTTCTAGCCATGATAGCCAAATTAATGGACAACTGGGCATTTTTATACATGACCCTAAGCATGATGGAATGTTAATTGCTTAATTAACTCAGGAACCACACCTGTGTGGAAGCACCTGATTTCAATATTCTTTGTATCTCTCATTTACTCAAGTGTTTCCTTTATTTTGTCCGTTAAATATAGATTCAGAGACACATGACGTCGTAGACACAACATCCACTATATGTTGTCAGTTTATCTTTTTGGAAAAACTTTGCAGACAGTTGCTGTCTTTAAGCCTACTTTTACCAATCATTGTGGCCTGAAGCAAGGCTAAATAAGTTAATTAAAGTTTATTCATGTTATTCAACAGGTCAGAGAAATATAATCCTCCAGGTTTCTTTCCAAGCAGATCTCTCCTTTTCCGTTTTGGTTTGTAATAGTATTTGCGGTTCACAGCGGCATGCTATTTTGGTCATAGCTCTTAATGATGATCGGTGTGTTATTGCTCACCAGAGCATAGCAAATTGCTGTTATGTTGTTTGCCTGGGCCTAATCTAATTGGCACATTGTCACAAAAGTAATTATCTGTCATTTAAATTGATGCCATAACTACAAGTTAGGGACGCACCTGCTGCCACCAGCCTGGCTGAGAATAAATAAGGATGCAGGCCCAGTCCCCCTCCCTCCCTGTGTCCCTGTAGTACAGGAGAATGTGAAGGAACTCAGCCAAATCGGCCTCTGTTTCTCAGCCACTGACTGTATCTAATGTAACATATAACATATAACTTCTTCGAGCCACCCCTGCTATGATGGTGAGGGCTGACAAGGTTGCTCTTACTCTCATCATCCCCAAACTAACAGGATCTCGTCCTCTCCTGATTGACAGGCTGCATGGGTCAGAATTAAGCTTGCCTTGCCTTTCATCAGCACCAGTGTGGCGCCACTATGAACATGGATCTTGAAATATGATACTATATTACACGGATACAGTGTTTCTAATGCCTGAAAATAAGTCATGTTTTAGGAAAAAAAGATAGCATGTGTAATGAATGTACACAGACACCTGTGGGTGTGGGTTAGAGAGGGCTAACATACCTCCCCCTATAAAGCCCCTAAGAGCTTCTTACATATGAGAGAGCTGTGTGGGCTGTATGTGTTTGTGTGAGAGAGAGTTCAAAGACAGGGCCTCCTCCACCAAGCACAGCACTGCAGGATAATCTGATTAGCGCTGGAAAGATCCTGTCTCACCCAACACTATGAGCACCAATGCTGTGAGGTTTGAGTAAAAACAATTACATATTTTTGGTGGTTAAAAAAAAAACACTCTAGAATGTATAAAACTAAATAGAAAGTATGTAGAAATTATAATGGACCTATATGTTTTCAAATAACTGCACTTTGCTGGCCCACAAATTGCTTTTGACAAACAAATCGTTCTGAAAACAATCTGTGTGGCACTCTGTTCATTTTAAAATCCCAATGTGGCCCTCGAGGCAAAAATTACACCAACCTGTTTCTGAGCATCAAGGACTTTTTTCATGAGCTGGAAAAGCTGTCAGTAATTGGTTGAAGCAATCCAAATGCCCACTTCATCCACTTCAGCAAGGCTACCCACGAATGATAATTTAATGACCATTTCATAAGAATGTCTTAAAAAAAAGAATTATCTCTAGTTGGGACTGGATGAAAACATCTTGAGGTCTAAGATATCAAGATATTAAACTGTATTACTCTTTCTTCGGCATTGGTTCAACCTCTTTTTTAAATGTTGTGCTAAAAGTTAGAGCCTTGATATAAACTGAGAGTATGGTCATGAAATACTTATTTTTGATTTCTAAATTGCTTCTGCCCTTGGGAAGAGCTCTTTCTCTCGCGATCAAAAATAACCTTGAAAACAGTGTCAATCCTCACAGTCAGTACCAGGTCCTTGCTGCTTTAAGTAGTTGCATTCACAGCATCTACCAGGCCTACGCAGATATATGAGTCCCTGAGTGAGAACTCATGAGTAATGGGATATCACAGATCAGGAATGGGGGAGAAAGCTTATTTTTGTCCTCTGAATAACATTAAAAATTTAAACTATGAGAGGAAGAACACTATGATGAATCTGACCTTATTCATTTGTGCCTTAAATAAACCAGGATTCATTTCTGACAGTGGTAGGAAATGGTGATGACCGAGCCTCAGCCCAGAATCCCACTTACCAACTCTGTCGCTCACTAAAATGGAATAAACTCAAACGGAGACCCAAAATGATATTGAGATGAAAGGTCTACATTATAAGGTAAGTGATATCCCTCACCAAAGCATGGCTACACAAACACTGCATGGGCATGCATTGTCATGTAATACTCCTTCACTGTAGCTCTTTGTACTGAGATGTTGACGTGGTCTCCTTTGTTGTATGTGAGTCTAATATTATTCAATGTTAGTAGGGGAGAGTTGAGCCATTTTCTACATTTAGCAGCACTCCGTCAAGGGAAATGTATACTGAGTGTACAAAACATTAGGAACACCTTCCTAATATTGAGTTGCAAGCCTTTTTTTGCCGTCGGAACAGCCTCAGTTCGTCAGGGCATGGACTCTACAAGGTGTTGAAAGTGTTCCACAGAGATGTTGGCCCATGCTGACTCCAATGCTTCCCATAGAATGGTGGACCATTCTTGATACACACAGGAAACTGTTGAGCGTGAAAAACTCAGCAGCACTGCAGTTGTTGACACACTAAAGCCGGTGCGCCTGGCACCTACTACAATAACCCATTCAAAGGCACTTAAATATTTTGTCCTGCCCATTCACCCTCTGAATGGAACACATACACACTCCCATGTCTCAATTGTCTCAAGGCTCAACATTTCTTTGTTAGCCTGTCTCCTCCCTTCGTCTACCAGTGGTTCGTCTACCACAGGTGTAGACCATCCCAACATTTTTATCGTCTTCAACCCCTTCAAACATTCAACCTCCAGCTGCGTACCTCCTCTAGCACCAGAGTCAGCGCACTCTGAAATGTCGTTTTTTGCCATCATTGTAAGCCTGCCACACACACACTATATGATACATTTATTAAACATAAGAATGAGTATCAACAAGCTCTTATAGGACCAGGGCACAAATAATAACATACATAATAATAATCAGTCATTTTTCTCTTTACTTAGCCATCTTACATATAAAACCCTATTTGTTCATTAAAAAAAAGTGAATAACTCACCATAGGTTAATGAGAAGGATGTGCTTGAAAGGATGCACATAACTCTGCAATGTTGGGTTGTATTGGAGAAAGTCTCAGTCTGTTTCCATACACAGTCTGTGCCTGCATTTAGATTTTATGCTAGTGAGGGCCGAGAATCCATTCTCACATAGGTATGTGCCTGCAAAGGGCATCAGTGTCTTAACACCGCGATTTGCCAAGGCAGGATACTCTGAGTGCAGCCCAATCCAGAAATTTGGCAGTTGCTTCTGATTAAGTTCAATTATCACAGAACCACATGTTGCAATTTCGATGAGGCTCTCTTGTTCAGATGTCGGTAACTGGACTGGAGGCAGGGCATGAAAGGGATAACGAATCCAGTTGTTTGTGTCATCCGTTTCGGAAATGTACCTGCGTAATTGCACACCCAACTCACTCAGGTGCTTCATTAATTTGCACACACAAAATCATACAATGATGGAAACACCTGTGTGTTGTCCTTGTTAATGCAGACAGAGAAGTGCAGATAATTTTGTCCCACACATTGAATATAGTTGCGGAGAGTCTCCGTAATCCTAGATTCAGATAATTTAGGCGAGAAAAAACATCACCCAGATAGTCCAGTCGTGTAAGAAACTCATCATCATGCAAGCGGTCAGACAAATGAAAATGATGGTCAGTAAAGAAAACTTTAAGCTCGTCTCTCAATTAAAAAAAGAAAATACACAAGAGTTCAGGGGCCTTGCTTTAACAAAGTTAACCATTTTCACTGTAGTGTCCAAAACGTCTTTCAAGCTGTCAGGCATTCCCTTGGCAGCAAGAGCCTCTCGGTGGATGCTGCAGTGTACCCAAGTGGCGTCAGGAGCAACTGCTTGCACGTGCATTACCACTCCACTATGTCTCCCTGTCATGGCTTTTGCGCCATCAGTACAGATACCAACACATCTTGACCACCAGAGTCCATTTGATGTCACGAAACTGTCCAGTACTTTAAAAATATCCTCTCATTTTGTCCTGGTTTCCAGTGGTTTTCAGAAGAGAATGTCTTCCTTAATTGACCCCCCATAAACGTAACGGACATATACCAGGAGCTGTGCCAGGCCCGCCACGTCTGTTGCCTCATCCAGCTGTAAGGCATAGAATTCACTGGCTTGTATGCGAAGCAGTAATTGTTTCAAAACATCTCCTGCCATGTCACTGATGCGTTGTGAAACAGTGTTGTTTGATGAAGTCATGGTCTGTATAGTTTTTTGGCCTTTCCCCCAGCATTGTCCCAGCCATATCCACGGCAGCAGGAAAAATGAAATCAAATTTTATTAGTCACATGCGCTGAATACAACAGGTAGACCTTACAGTGAAATGCTTACTTACGAGCCCCTAACCAACAGCGCAGTTTTCAAAAATACGGATAAGAATAAGAGATAAAAATAACAAGTAATTAAAGAGCAGCAGTAAAAAATAACAATATATACAGGTGGTGCTGGTACAGAGTCATTGTGTGGGGGCACCGGTTAGTTGAGGTAATATGTACATGTAGGTAGAGTTAATTAAAGTGACTATGCATAGATGACAACAGAGAGTGGCAGTGATGTGGAGAGGCGGGAGCAATGGAAATAGTCTGGGTAGTCATTTGACTAGATGTTCAGGAGACTTATGGCTTGGGGATAGAAGCTGTTTAGAAGCCTCTTGGACCTAGACTTGGCGCTCCGGTACCGCTTGTCGTGTGGTAGCAGAGAGAACAGTCTATGACAAGGATGGCTAGAGTCTTTGACAATTTTTAGGGCCTTCCGCCTGGTATAGAGGTCCTGGATGGCAGGAAGCTTGGCCCCAGTGAAGCACTGGGCCATTCTCACTACCCTCTGTATTGTCTTGCGGTCGGAGGCCGAGCAGTTACCATACCAGGCAGTGATGCAACCTTTTGAGGATCTGAGGACCCATACCAAATATTTTCAATCTCCTGAGGTGGAATAGGTTTTGTCGTGCTGCTTCACGACGATCAGGCCTACCACTGTTTTGTCAATAGTATGGGGCTTGCCTGTCCTAGCCACTCGGTAGCTCATCATATAAGACGCTTCCAGCCATTTCTTAGTAATGGTATCTGTTGCTTTTATACATGTCTTACTACTCAAAAGTCGTCTTAATTCTTGCTCAAAAAACTCCCGTGGCTTATTTTTCAAATTGGCATGTTGTTTCTAAATGTCTGCGCAAGAGTGAAGGTTTCATTGAGTTGTGAGATAGAACTTTTGCACATATAACACACTGTGATACTACTCCCAATATAAGTGAACCCCAAATCAATGCAGTTCTCATCATATTTGCGCCTCTTCGATGGTCCAACGTCCTTGTCTGTTGTTCGGTGCTTTTCCAGGTAGTAGCTTTTCGACTGCATCAAATTCACAACTGTCAGTGTCCATGCTAGCTGGGCTAACAATAAATGTAGAATTGCTAATGCTAGCATTGGATGTGCTCATGGAAGCAGAACAACTTGTGTCGTCGACAGGTGCAGGTGCTGGTAGTAGCAGTACTACCAGTAGAGCTGGTATGTGTCTCTATAGACACAGGCCTTACTTTTTTAAACCATTTATCCATTTCGAGCAAACAGAATGAGCAGCAGCTACGTTTGGCTACATACGGAACGTTAGTTATGGTTAATGTGATTGGATGTTAATTATTTCGCTGAACGCTAGATGGTTTAATTTTATTTTTGGCAGTGAAATGAGGCTACTCAGGGGAGAGAAAAACCTCACCCAAATGGAAAATATAAATGGACTGTTTGAAAATGTGAATGAAAAAAAGGAAAAAATAAAAAAATGTGAATGTGAATTACATTTTAATTTGGCGTACCCCCGACGGCATTGCGTACCCCCGTACCCCAGTTTGGGAACGGATCTACACTGATTGAAGTGGATTTAACAAGTGACGTCAATAAGGGATTGTAGCTTTCGCCTCCACGGTCCAGTATATCCTGCGCCGGCTCTACGCACTATGCCTCCAGTGCACCTTCATAGCCCAGTACGTCCTGTGCCAGCTCTCCACACTCATCAAGATAAAGTGGGTATCCAGCCAGGACGCGCTGTGGCAGCTCCATGCACCAGGCTTCCAGTGCATCTCCGCAGTCCGGTGAGACCTGTTCCGGTTCCACGTACCAGGCCTCCATTGTGTCTCCCCAGCCTGGTAAGCCCTGTGGCAGCTCCACGCACCTGGCGTCTAGTACGTCTCCTCAGTCCGGTGAGACTTGTTCCGGCTCCACGTGCAAAGCCTCCAGTGATGATCCATGGCCCAAAGCCTCCAGTGATGATCCATGGAATGAAGCCTCCAGTGATGATCCATGGACGACGCTTCCAGTGATGATCCATGGCACGAAGCCTCCAGTGATGATCCATGGCCCGAAGCCTCTCGTGATGATCCATGGCACGAAGCCTCCAGTGATGATCCATGGCACGAAGCCTCCAGTGATGATCCATGGCACGAAGCCTCCAGTGATGATCCATGGCCCAGAGCCTGCAGTGATGATCCATGGAACGAAGCCTCCAGTGATGATCCATGGCATGAAGCCTCCAGTGATGATCCATGGCCCGGAGCCTGCAGTGACGATCCATGGCACGAAGCCTGCAGTGACGATCCAGTGAAAGGAGCCTCCAGCGAAGGCCCCCAGTCCGGAGCCTCCAACGACGGCCCCCAGTCCAGAGCCTCCAGCGACGGTCCCCAGTCCGGAGCCCCCAGCAACGGTCCTCAGTCCGGAGTCCCCAGTGACAGTCACCCGTCCGGAGCCTGCAGCAACGGTCCCCAGTCCAGAGCCTGCAGCGACGGTCCCCAGTCCAGAGCCTGCGGCGATGATCCACGGTCCGGTTCCTCCGGCAACGATCCACGGTCCAGAGTCTCCGGCGACGATCCATGGTCCAGTTCTATGGAAGCTGAGGGATCAGCGTGCGGAGCGGGGTCTACGTCCGAACCGGAGCCGCAAAAGAGGATAGATGCCCACCCAGACCTTCCCCTATAGAGTCAGATTTTGCGGCTGGAGTCCGCACCTTTGGGGGGGGGGGGGGGGGGGGGGGGGGGTACTGTCACGCCCTGACCTTAGAGAGCCTTTATATTTCTCTATTTGGTTAGGTCATGGTGTGAGATGGGTGTGCATTCTATGTTTTCTGTTTCTTTGTTTTTGGCCGAGTGTGGTTCCCAATCAGAGCTGTCTATCGTTGTCTCTGATTGGGGATCATACTTAGGCAGCCCTTTTTCCCACATTTAGGTTGTGGGATCTTGTCTTTGTTTGTTGCATGTGTTGCACTCCGAAGCTTTACGTTCGTTATGTTGTTTATAGTTTTTTTTGGTGGAACATTTAATAAATAAAATGTACGCCTACCTCGCTGCACCTTGGTCCGGTCATTCTACCACTAACGACGGACGTAACAATTAGCCCACACAGCTACAAGGATGCACTTTCATGCTAGGACCACATCTGATGTATAGAAAAATCTTAAACTTATCTACTTTGGTTTAGATACAGGCATCATGAAACCTCTTAATACAATACATTAATTAGACTTTTTTGGACCTAACATGCTTACCACTTTTTCTATGTGGTTTCTTCCTTCAGACATGAAATAATGACCTCTTCCAAAATATTTGGTCAAATTATACATTTTGAGTATGGTTTCCTAGAAACACGGGTGGCTCAGCTTACCCCTTCGGCTCAACTTAGCCAACTCTCTCCTACTTAGAAATGATCAAATGTCTTTTGTGATTTTCCTTTTTCTGATGTGACAAATAAATCCTCTTGAAACATTTGCATTTCAGTTTCTTCAGGGCACTGGACGATGACTGTCTCTTGAAGTGTTTATCATCTTTATGTATCTCCTTATTCATAGAACTGATGTGGAGCTTTAAATCCTCCTGATGTGTGGTTTGATAAAGTTGCCACTGATCTCAATGCAGCTGTCAAGGCCTTTCCTTGGAGGGCCATGCTTTGCCCTTGACAAATTGGGTTCTGAAAGGCAATTCCTTCTGCAGGGCTTGAAAATAGAAGCGTCAGCTTGACAAGACAGGAAGAGGCTCCTTCTGGAGATTGGGCTATAAATAAAATGAAGTAGGGAGCCCCTCCCTTTTTCATTCTTGTCGTCCAGACTGGAGCTGCTCAGTCAGAGTTGAGGTTGTCTGTGATAATCTTATCTGACTATGATGGCTAGCAGAGAGGGACAAAGGGGCTACATCCAGACTGCAGCTCTGATGGGCCACTGATTGCATAGCTGTCCAATACAGGGACAGTTGCTGTGGAAAGGATGAATGATATGTGTCCCAACCTTTTGCCCCGGGCCATCAAGAGATGAAACAACAGAAACTTCTCAACCAAGGAGGGGAGCTGGAGAATGATGTTAGTGAATCCCATATGTTTGTGTGTGATAAAATGTACGGTGATTTCAAGTGATCAGATATAGTCACACTGTAAATCTATATTTATTATAATTGCACGCTCCCCCCAGGAATAGGATGTGTGTGTAGCTAAAGGGGGGCAGGAGATGCTCTTGTCTGTGCCTGCACCCCTCGGCTGTAAGTCGTGACTCATGAGGCACCAGACTGTGGATCCCAGGCTCACAGCCAAACATCTGAATAGCACCTTATTGACCATTCCTAGGCCTGATCAATATTTAATGGCATCTTTAAGAGGATCAAATTCAACAGAAAGTACTTTAGTACTTTCCATTTCCAACAGATCACAGCTGGCACCTGGTCCACAGAGTGGGATCATTTTAGTGTTATCAAATGTAAACCAATATTTCCTGCAGCTCGTCGTGGCTTGTGGGATTCCTTTTACTACAGTGCCTTCAGAGAGTATTCATACCCCTTGACTTATTGCACATTTTGTTGTGTTACAGCCCAAATTCAAAATGAATTAAAAACATGTTTTTAGAATTTATAGTCAGATTTATTGAAAGTGAAATACAGAAATATCATATTTACATACTGTAAGTATTCACACCCCTGAGCCAAGACTTTGTAGAAGCACCTTTGGCAACATTTACAGCTGTGAGTATTAGATGGTTAAGTCTAAGATGGGTAAGTCTAAGATGTTTCCACACCATTATTATTTCTGTCAAATTGGTTGTTGATAATTGCAAGAAAACCCTTTTCAGGTCTTGCCATAGATTTTGAAGTAACTGGAACTCAGGAACATTCATTGTCTTCTTGGTAAGCAACTCCAGTGTAGATTTGTCCTGCTGAAAGGTGAATTCATCTCCCAGTGTCTAGTGGAAAGCAGACTGATCCAGGTTTTCCTCTAGGATTCTGCCTGTGCTTAGCTCCATTCCATATTTTTTTTCATCCTGATAAACTCCCTTAACAATTACAAGTATACCCATAACATGATGCAGCCAACCCTATGTTTGAAAATATGGAGAGTGGTACTCAGTAATATGTTGTATTGGATTTGCCCCAAACATAACACTTTGTATTCAGGACAAAACGTGAATTGCTTTGCCACATTTTTGCACTTTTACTTTAGTGTGTCACGCCCTGACCTTAGAGAGACTTTTATCTCTCTACTTTGGACCTAACATGCTTACCGGGTGTGACTAGGGTGGGTACTAGGGTGGGTACTCTAGTTTTTGTATTTCTATTTTGGCCTGGTATGGTTCCCAATCAGAGGCAGCTGTCTATTGTTGCCCTACAGAACTGTGCGTTTTGTATTTGTTGTTTTCTCGGTGTCATCAAATTAAAAAAAAGATGTACGCCTACCACGCTGCACCTTGGTCTACTCCTTCCAACGACGAGCGTAACATCATTGCATACAAGATGCATATTTTGGAATATTTGTATTCTGTACAGGCTTCCTTCCTTTCACTCTATCAATTAGGTTAGTATTGTGCAATAACTACGATGTTGTTGATCCATCCTCATTTTAATCCTATCACAGCCATTAAACTCTGTAACTGTTTTAAAGTCACCATTGGTCTCATGGTGAAATCCCTGAACGGTTGACTTCCTCTCTGGCAACTGAGTTAGAAAGGACGCCTGTATCTTTGTAGTGACTGGGTGTATTGATACACCATCCAAAGTGTAATTAATAACTTCACCATGCTCAAAGGGATATTCAATGTCTGCTTTGTTTTTATTTTTACCCATCTACTAATAGGTGCCCTTCTTTGCGACGCATTGGAAAACCTCCCTGGACTTTGTGGTTGAACCTTACAGATAATTGTATGTGTGGGGTAAAGAGATGAGGTAGTCATTGAAAAATCATGTTAAACACTATTATTGAACACAGTGCAACTTATTATGTGATTTAAAAAAAATACTTTTTTCCCCAATTGGTAGTTACAGTCTTGTCCCATTGCTCCCGTACAAACTCAGGAGAGGCGAAGGTCGAGAGCCATGTGTCCTCTGAAACAAGACCCAGCCAAGCCGCACTGCCCGCTTAACCCAGAAGCACCAATGTGTCAGAGGAAACACTGTACACCTGGCGACCGTGTCAGTGTGCATGCGCCCGGCCCGCCACAGGAGTTGCTAGAGCACAATGGGACAAGGAGATCCCAGCCTGCCAAAACCTCCTCTAAACCAATTGTGCACTGCCTCCTGAACTCAAACCAGGACCTCTAGTTGCACAGGTAGCACTGCGATGCAGTTCCTTAGACCACTGCACCACTTGGGAGACCTTGTGACTTGTTAAGTACATTTTTACTCCTGAACTTATTTAGGCTTGCCATAACATTGTCATTTAGCAGATGCTCTTATCCAGAGTGACTTACAGTAATGAGAGAGTACATGTTCATACTATTTTCCCCCATACTGGTCCCCTGTGGGAATCGAACCCACAACCCTGGCATTGCAAGCGCCATGCTCAACCAACTGAGCTACACATAACAAAAGGGTTGAATACTTATTGACTCAAGACATTACAGCTTTTCATTTTGTATTAATTGGTAAATATTTCTAAAACATCTTTTCACTTTGATATTATGGGGTATTGTGTGTAAGCCAGTGACAAAATAAATCTACATTTAATCAAACGTTAAGTTCAGGCTGTAACACAATAAAATGTGGAAAAGGTCAACGGGTGTGAATACTTTCTAAAGGCACTGTAATTGTATGTGTGGGGTATAGATGAGGTAGTCAGTCAAAAATCATGCTAAACACCATTATTGCACACAGAGTGAGTTCATCAAATCAAATTTTATTGGTCACATGCTAATGGTTAGCAGACGTTATTGCGAGTGTAGCGAAATGCTTGTGCTTCTAGTTCCGACAGTGCAGCAATATCTAACATATAATCTAACAATTCCATAACAACAACCTAATACACACAGAGATATGTAAATGATTTGTAATAAATATATGGATGAGCAATGACAGAGCGTCATAGGCAAGATGCAATAGATATAAAATATAGTACCTACATATTGTCACACCCTGATCAGTTTCACCTGTCCTCGTTATTGTCTCCACCCCCTCCAGGTGTTGCTTATTTTCCCCAGTGTATTTATCTCTGTGTTTCTTGTCTCTCTGGGCCAGTGTATGTATCCCTGTGTTTTCTGTCTCTCTGTGCCAGTTCGTCTTGTATGTTAGTCAAGTTAACCAGCGTGTTTTTTCCCGTACTCGTTTTCCTATTCTCTTTTTGCTAGTCTTCCTGGTTTTGACCCCCTGCCTGACTCTAGACTTCTTTCCCGCCTGCGTGACCATTCTGACTGCCCTGACCTCGAGCCAGCCTGCCACACTGTACCTCCTGGACTCTGAAAAGGTTTTGACCTTTTTTCCTGTTCACAACCATTCTCTTGCCTTCCCCTATTGGATTAATAAATATTGTAAGACTTTAACCATCTGCCTCCTGTGTCTGCATCTGGGTCTCACCTTGTGTCATGATACATATGAGATTAGTGATGCAAGATATCTAAACATTATTAAGGTGGCATTATTAAAGTGGCCAATGATTTCAAGTCTGTATGTAGGCAGCAGCCTCTCTGTGTTAGTGGTGGCTGTTTAACAGTCTGATGGCCTTGAGATAGAAGCTGTTTTTCAGTCTCTCGGTCCCAGCTTTGATGCACCTGTACTGACCTCGCCTTCTGGAGGATAGCGGGGTTAACAGGCAATGGCTCAGGTGGTTGTTGCCCTTGATGATCTTTTTGGCCTCCCTGTGAACATTGGGTGCTGTAGGTGTCCTGGAGGGCAGGTACTTGCCCCCAGTGATGCGTTGTGCAGACCGCACCACCCTCTGCAGAGCCTTGCATTTGTGTTTTCCTGACACCACACTTATTAATTTGTAAAAAGTTCTAAAAACATCATTCCACTTTGACGTTATGGAGTATTGTGTGTAGGCCAGCAACACAACATTTCTATTTAATCCATTTTAAATTCAGCCTTAACACAACAAAATGTGGAAAAAGTCAAGGGGTGTGAATACTTACTGAAGGCTCTGTAGCTGATTTATGTTGCCAGGATGGCACTAAATGCATATGGTGTGTGGAAAATACACAAGAGAAGAAGCACCTCATTGATGAAAAGCTGATATCCACCAGAATAGAAGGGAATTTAAACAATCAAAATTCTAGGCAAATATTGCTGTCAAACATTTCTATTCTATTCTATTCCGTACAAAAAAGGAAGCAGACGGGTGCTGTCAAGTTCGTCGGCAAGTTTTTTCTGGTACAGTACATATCATAGATAATACAGTAACGGCCCATCCACCAAAGAGAGGATTTGAGCCCCAGAACACATCAGACAGAGAAACGCCGACAACACCATGCTGAGAACAAGGCCCATTTCTGCATACCCTAGTGTTTTAGCATCAAATGCCATCATGATTAATAACCTGAGGGGTAGAGGGGGAGAGTGCACAGAGAGGAAAGTGGATATGAGGGAGAGATATGCTGGAATCTATTCAGGATGCAATGCTGGATTAGACCAAAAGGCATTTCATTAACAGTGACACCCTGCTCTCTGTGTGTGTGGAATGCTAAATTTCCTCTGTTCCCAGGGAGAATGGTGGGGTAAACTTCCTGTGCCTGTGGACAGTGCCTCAGGTGAACCACTGGCTGCTTGTAGCATAGTGCCCAGCACACTCCACTGCTTGCCCTATATGTCACACACAGTTTATCTAAACATCTACTAGCCGCTGGATTCACTCATGTTGTCAGCCTTGTCAGGAAAGCACATCCAGTGGGAAACAATGGTATGGTATCTGTCCGCTGGGCAAAAACATTTTATGTGATGATGTTGAATCAATGTGTAAAACTGATAGAATTTGCAAAAAATCATCAACGTAAGGGAATTTTGTATTTTTTTTCACAACATTTTTACCAAAATCCAATGACATTGTGAAATGTTTTGTTGATTTTACATGGAATTCATGTTAGTTGACAACTCAACCAAATGTAAATCTAAACTACGTGTTGAAATCACTGTGCTCAGGGGTTGGTTTTCACCTAAAAGATAGATGTCTTTCTTCTGAAAAATGTACAAAGCAAGTCTTTACTGTTCTTGATATCTCATGTCATGTGATATGCAAATTTCCCTTGTGCTAAATATCATGGTTATCTGTGTCATGAGAGGAAGGTGGACATTCAGTGCCTAACAAAGACTGTGGACATGGACCATAAATCACACTTTTGTATCTCTTTCTAATCACACTTTAGCGTGTTTAGTATGCCGGTGAGTTTGTCTTAAAAACAATTAGCTACAGACTTTCATAATAACCTCTGACCAAGCTGGTGAATATTGTTTGGTCCTAAATGGAATTAATTAAGCTGTGTGCGCTGAGGGAGAGGATGACAGGATGAGATAATGTATTTTGTGTGATATGGGCCATTGACTGCTTTTCCATAGCACAGGAGCAATAATGAGAAAAAATACAGAATATCTGTCGATCCATTCACAGCGCTGATTGTTTGTGGGTATTAAATTGTGCGTACATCTCTGAATGCTCGGGTTAAAAAAAAAGGAAAGCCATTGTCAAAACATTTATTAGCAAATTGCTTTCTCTGCCATTGTGCTGAATTTGATGGATTCTGTGTGTTTGAAATAGAAAAAAATAAAGTCTGTTTTTTGGGGGGCTGCCTGGTGGTCCTCTACATGCTTGCTCCAGGGAATACATTGTTTAAGATATCTAAAGGGGGATTGTGTTTTCTTTGCAATAACTGAAAGATGAAGGAAGAAAAGTATTGTTTTTATCGAGAGTTGTTCAGTAGCAGGCAATTTGAAATTAATTTGAATGAAAACACTGGTTCAAGTTAGCATTGGCACTTTCTTTGAAATAACACAATCCCTGGTCAATTTATGTTCCCTTCGATAAAATGTTGGAATGAGCTTTTATGAATGACTGAACGGTCATTTTCAGTAGGCCCTGATTTCTTCTTAAATCCCACTGCCTTAGCACAATTTTAAACACATTTTATACAGATAGTGCATGAAGGTTTGATGGATTACATATCGAAAAAGTCCTTTGAGTGTTAGGGTTAAGTTTATGGTTAGCCTACCATTAGCTCCACTGCTGTAAGTACAATGTCGTACCAGTCTAGGGTTAGGGTTACGGACATGTTTAGCTCTACTGCTGTAAATACAATGTATTACTAGGGTTACGTTTACTAACTTACACTCAGGAGGTTTAAAAGATTTGGCCTGGGCTCTCAGATCCTCAAAAAGTTATACATCTGCACCATTGAGAGCATCTTGACTGACTGCATCACCGCTTGGTATGGGAACTGGTTTGCATCCGACAGCAAGGCGCTACAGAGGGTAGTGCGTACATCCCGGTACATCACTGGGGACGAGCTCCCTGCCATCCAGGACCTCTATACCAGGCGGTGTCAGAGGAAGGCCCTAAAAATGGTCAAAGACTACAGCCACCCAAGTCATAGACGGTTCTTTCTGCTACCGCACGATAGCAGAACAGCTTCTACCCCCAAGCCATAAGACTACCTGGCTACCTGGACTAATGAAACACACTGTATACAGTACGCTCACACACACAAAAACACGCTCACACACATGCATATTGACACCACACACACATACACACTGTTTATTATCTATTCTGATTACCTTGTCACTTTTACCCCTAACTACATGTACTGTACATATCACCTCAATTACCTCAACTATCTCGTACCCCTGCACATTGAATCGGTAACGGTAATAGCCTCATTATTGTTATTGTGTTACTATTTCAGAATTATTATTTTTTTGCTAATCTTTTCTTACTTTTTAACTTTGCATTGTTGGGAACAGGCTCGTACGTAAGAATTTCACATTAAAGTCTACACCTCTTATATTCGATACATGTGATGAATAAAATTGTATTTGATTTGATTTGAGTAGCGATAACGGTAACCCTAGTGTTCAATTTCTACATGTTGACAGTGTATCTATTGATATAAGGCTAGTGACCTTTGAAATTATATGGGCACAATATTTTTAAAGTCTGTATGTACAGTATCTCTTGATTGACAGCACCACCGGTTGTTGTGGTTTAGTGTGAAATCTCTCCTCTGCCCTCAGTATTTCTGTACTGTCGTCCTAAAATGACTGATGCCTTTCTCTGCTTCTTATGCATGTTACTCAATAGAGTTTCTGCTCCAAGGCAGTTATTGATTTCAGGGAGTCAAATCTTTCTGGGTGATAACAATGATGAATAATGAGTAGTCAGCTGCATGCTTGATCTAGGGCAATACTGTTGTTACGTGGAGCTTCATAAACCCTAATCTTAGTAGATAATACAAGAAAGAAGAGATACAATGACAGTATGTTTTGTGTCAGTTGCTCCGTGCTCATGCTGACAAGGTACAAATCTGTCGTTCTGCCCCTGAGCAAGGCAGTTAACCCACTGTTCCCCAGGCGCCGAAGACGTGGATGTCGATTATGGCAGCCCCCCGCACCTCTCTGATTCAGAGGGGTTGAGTTAAATGCAGACGACATATTTCAGTTGAATGTATTCAGATGTATAACTGACTAGGTATCACCCTTTCTGTCTTTATTTTGCAGTGGTAGGCTACGGAGAGCATAAGCCACCATTTCTAATTACTGCTACTATAATTACTTCAAGTCTAGAGGGGTTCCAGGTACAGATACCACTCTTTATACGAACCAGAATCGTCCAGCAACATTTCTGTCAGCTGAGATCTGACACAGACACTACAAACTATCTTTCTATTTGTATACATTTACCCATATTTAAGAGACATAATAAATCATTTGGGGACATGTGAATCTGGGAATATGCAAATAAGAATGATGACCTAATAACTTTGGTCATCACTCTTTGGCCCTGTCCGGGGGTATCATCGGATGGGGCCACAGTGTCTCCTGACCCCTCCTATCTCAGCCTCCAGTATTCATGCTGCAGTAGTTTATGTGCCGGGGGCTAGGGTCAGTCTGTCATATCTGGTGTACTTCTCTTGTCTTATCCGTGTCCTGTGTGAATTTAAGTATGCTCTCTCTAATTCTCTCTTTCTTTCTCTCTTTCTTTCTCTCTCTCGGAGGACCTGAGCCCTAGGACCATGCCTCAGGACTACCTGGCATGATGACTCCTTGTTGTCCCCAGTCCATCTGGCCGTGCTGCTGCTCCAGTTTCAACTGTTCTGCCTGCGGCTATGGAACCCTGACCTGTTCACCGGACGTGCTACCTGTCCCAGACCTGCTGTTTTCAACTCTCTAGAGACAGCAGGAGCGGTAGAGATACTCTTAATGATCGGCTATGAAAAGCCAACTGACATTTATAACTGCTGACTTGCTGCACCCTTGACAACTACTGTGATTATTATTATTTGGCCATGCAGGTCATTTATGAACATTTGAACATCTTGGCCATGTTCTGTTATAATCTCCACCCGGCACAGCCAGAAGAGGACTGGCCACCCCTCATAGCCTGGTTCCTCTCTAGGTTCCTTCCTAGGTTTTGGCCTTTCTATGGAGTTTTTCCTAGCCACCGTGCTTCTATACCTGCATTGCTTGCAGTTTGGGGTTTTAGGCGGGGTGTCTGTACAGCACTTTGAGATATCAGCTGATATAAGAAGGGCTATATAAATTTGATTTGAAATTCGATTTGAAATTTGATTTGAAATTTGATTTGAAATTTGATTTGATAACTGGTATCATTTAGAGTTGACAGTTCAGGAAGATATTTCAATTATATAGTTTATTTTGTTGATAAATGCATTCATGATTCTAATCTTCCAAAATAATATTTGAGTAAATGCCCAAAGCAGCCATTTTTATCTCAATATTAAATCATTTCTGGATAACAATTAAGTACCTTAACGTCATTGTTTTCATCAAAATGGTCAAAAATAAACCAACATTTCTTTTTTAGCAAAGAGCAATTTCTCAGGCAAGAATTTTGCTAGGACTGTCTGTGAGTGGTCTGAGTGGGGAGGGGAAAGCTGAAAACTAGCTGTTAATGGCAGAGAGGTTTTGAACTCTCTTTCTTATATTGGTCTATTTATCAATTTACCGCCTGGTGATGTGACCGGGAAGGCCAAAACTCCATCCCTACAAAACCTTTCAACAGCTCGTACACTAAATGGGCATTATCATAATTTTCACAATTTCACAGTATTGTTCCAACCTCATAGTCTCAACCTATACCTATACAAGATTTGGGCTGCACTAGTTCTGCAATTAATATGAAGAGTTTCATTCCAAAATACTACAGTGCCTTCGGAAAGTATTCAGACCCCTTGACATTTTCCACATTTTGTTAGGAAACAGCCTTATTCTAAAATTGAATAAATCGTTTTTTACCTCATCAATCTATACACAATAAGCCATGATGAAAGAGCAAAAACAGGTTTTTAGAAATGTCACATTTACATAAGTATTCAGACCCTTTACTCAGTAAAGTTTCTCCCATTCTTCACTGCAGATCATCTCAAGCTCTGTCAGGTTGAATGGGGAGCGTTGCTATGCAGCTATTTTCAGGTCTCTCCAAAGATGTTCAATCAGGTTCAAGTCCGGGCTTTGGCTGGGCCACTCAAAGACATTCAGAGACTTGTCCTGAATCCACTCCTGCGTTGTCTTGGCTGTGTGCTTAGGGTCATTGTCAAGTTGGAAGATGAATCTTCACCCCAGTCTGAGGTCCTGAGCACTCTGGAGCAGGTTTTCATCAAGGATCTGTCACGCCCTGATCTGTTTCACCTGTCTTTGTGATTGTCTCCACCCACCTCCAGGTGTCAACTGTTTTCCTCATTAGTCCCTGGTACTTATTCCTGTGTTCCCTGTTTGTCTGTTGCCAGTTTGTCTTGTCAAGTCAACATGTGTGTTATTTCCTCGCTCCTGTTTTTCCTATTCTCTGTTTTTGCTAGTCCTCCTGGTTTTGAACCTTGCCTGCCTTTACTTTGAACTCACTGTATATATACTTTTTGTTTTCTTTTGTTCTACTGTATGATTGACTGTATGTTTTGTTTATTCCATGTGTAACTCTGTGTTGTTGTCTGTGTCGAATTGCTACGCTTTATCTTGGCCAGGTTGCAGTTGTAAATGAGAACTTGTTCTCAACTAGCCTACCTGGTTAAATAAAGGTGAAATAAAAAAATAAAATGGGCAAGTCAGTTAAGAACAAATACTTATTTTACAATGACAGCCTACCCCGGCCAAACCCTCCCCTAACCCAATTGTGCCTAGCCCTATGGGACTCTCAATCACAGCTGGTTGTGATAGAGCCCGGGATTGAACCAGGTTCTTTAATGATGCTCCTAGCACTGAGATGCATTGCCTTAGACCAATGCGCCACACGGGAGTTTTCAAGGGGTCTGGATACTTACAGCACCAGCCAAAAGTTTGGACACACCTACTCACTCCAGGGTTTTTCTTTATTTTTACTATTTTCTACATTGTAGAATAATAGTGAGGACATCAAAACTATGAATCATATAATAACCAAAAAAGTGTAAAACAAATCCAAACATATTTTAGATTCTTCAAAGTAACCACCCTTGCCTTGAAGACAGCTTTGCACACTGTTGGCATTCTTTCAACCAGCTTCACCTGGAATGCTTTTCCAACAGTCTTGAAGGAGTATGCTGAGCACTTGTTGGCTGCTTTTCCTTCACTCCGCGGTCCAACTCATCCCAAACCATTTCAATATGTTTGAGGTCGGGTGATTGTGGAGGCCAGGTCATCTGATGATCTGATGCAGCACTCCATCCCTCTCCGTCTTGGTCAAATAGCCCTTACTCAGCCTGAACGTGTGTTGGATCATTGTCCTGTTGAAAAACAAATGATAGTCTCACTAAGCGCAAACCAGATGGGATGGCGTATGGCTGCAAAATGCTGCGGTAGCCATGCTGGTTAAGTGTGCCTTGAATTCAAAATAAATCTCTGACAGTGTCACAAGAAAAGCACCCCTAGACCATCACACCTCCTCCTCCATGCATCAGGGTGGGAACTATACATGCGGAGATCATCCGTTCACCTACTCTGCATCTCACAAAGACACAGTGGTTGGAACCAAAAATCTCCAATTTGGACTCATCAGACCAAAGGACAGATTTCCACCGGTCTAATGTCCATTGCTCATGTTTCTGTCCATTGCTCATGTTTCTGTCCATTGCTTGTGTTTCTTGGCCCAAGCAAGTCTCTTCTTCTTATTGGTGTCCTTTAGTAGTGGTTTCTTTGCAGCAATTCAACCATGAAGGCCTGCTTCACGCAGTCTCCTCTGAACAGTTGATGTTGAAATGTGTGTGTTACTTGAACTCTGTGAAGCATTTATTTGTGCTGCAATCTGAGGTGAAGTAATGAACTTGGGGTCTTCCTTTCCTGTGGCGGTCCTCATGAGAGCCAGTTTCTTCATCAGTTCTGGAAGAAACGTTCAAGACTGACCTTCATCTCTTAAAGTAATGATGGTCTGTCGTTTCTCTTTGCTTATTTGAGCTGTTCTTGCCATAATATGGACTTGGTCTTTTACAACACAACTGATTGGCCCAAACGCATTAAGAAGGAATGAAATTCCACAAAAAAATGTTTTTAACAATTCACAACTGTGTTAACTGAAATGCATTCCAGGTGACTACCTCATGAAGCTGGTTGAGATAATTCAAAGTGTGCAAAGCTGTCATCAAGGCAAAGGGTGGCTACTTTGAGGAATCTAAAATGTAAAATATATTTTGATTTGTTTCAACACTTCTTTGGTTACTACATGATTCCATATGTGTTATTTCATAGTTTTTATGTCTTCACTATTATTCTATAATGTAGAATGACTATCGCCCCGTAGCACTTTCTTTCGTCATCATGAAGTGCTTTGAGAGACTAGTCAAGGATCATATCACCTCCACCCTACCTGACACCCTTGACCCACTCCACAGACGACGCAATCACACTGCACACTGCCCTAACCCATCTGGACAAGAGAAATACCTATGTAAGAATGCTGTTCATGGCCTCCCGGGTGGCGCAGCGCCAGCTGTGCCATCAGAGTCCCTGGGTTCGCGCCCAGGCTCTGTCGTAACCGGCCGCGACCGGGAGGTCCGTGGGGCGACGCACAATTGGCCTAGCGTCGCCCGGGTTAGGGAGGGCTTGGGTGTCCTTGTCTCATTGCGCACCAGCGACTCCTGTGGCGGGCTGGGCGCAGTGTACGCGTGGCCAGGTGGCCAGGTGCACGGTGTTTCCTCCGGCGCATTGGTGCGGCTGGCTTCCGGGTTTGATGTGCGCTGTGTTAAGAAGCAGTGCGGCTTGGTTGGTTGTGTATCGGAGGACGCATGACTTTCAACCTTCGTCTCTCCCGAGCCCGTACGGGAGTTGTAGCGATGAGACAAGATAGTAGCTACTACAACAAATGGATACCACGAAATTGTGGAGAAAAAGGGGTAAAATCCCCCCCCCCCCCCCCCCCCCCCAAAAAATGCTGTTTGTTCATCAACTACAGCTCAGAATTTAACACATAGTACCCTCAAAACTCGTTATTAAGCTCGAGACCCTGGGTCTCCCACCCCCACCTTGTGCAGCTGGGTCCTGGACTTTCTGACAGGCTGCCCCCAGGTGGTGAGGGTAGGAACAAAATCTCCACCACGCTGAGCCTCAATACTGGGGCCCCACAAGGGTGCGTTCTCAGCCCTCTCCTGTACTCCCTGTTCACCCATGACTGCGTGGCCACGTACGCCTCCAACTCAATCATCAAGTTTGCAGACGACACAACAGTAGTAGGCTTGATTACCAACAACGACGAGACGGCCTACAGGGAGGAGGTGAGGGCCCTCAGAGTGTGGTGTCAGGAAAATAACCTCACACTCAACGTCAACAAATCTAAGGAGATGATCGTGGACTTCAGGAAACAGCAGAGGGAGCACCCACCATTCCACATTAACAAGAGGGTAGTGGAGAAGGTGGAAAGTTTTAAGTTCCTCGGCGTACACATCACGGACGAACTGAAATGGTCCATCCACACTGACAGCGTGGTGAAGAAGGTGCAACAGCGCCTCTTCAACCTCAGGAGGCTGAAGAAATTTCGTTTGTCACCAAAAACCCTCACAAACCTTTACAGATGCACAATCGAGAGCATCCTGTCGGGCTGTATCACCGCCTGGTAATACAACTGTTCCGCCCACAACCGTAAGGCTCCCCAGAGGGTAGTAAGGTCTGCACAACACATCACCGGGGGCAAACTACCTGCCCTCCAGGACACCTACACCTTCCGATGTCACAGGAAGGCCAAAAAGATCATCAAGGACAACAACCACTGCCTGTTCACCCCGCTATCATCCAGAAGGCGAGGTCAGTACAGGTGCATCAAAGCTGGAACCGAGAGACTGAAAAACAGCTTCTATCTCAAGGCCATCATACTGTTAAACAGCCATCACTAACATTGAGTGGCTGCTGCCAACATACCGACTCAAATCTCTAGCCACTTTAATAATTAAAAATTGGGTGTAATAAATGTATCACTACTCACTTTAAACAATGCCCCTTTATATAATGCTTACATACCCTACATTACTCATCTCATATGTATATACTGTACTCTATACCATCTACTGCATCTAGCCTATGCCGTTCGGCCATCACTCATCCATATGTTTATATGTACATATTCTTATTCATTCCTTTACACTTGTGTGTAAAAGGTAGTTGTTATGAAATTGTTAGATTACTTGTTAGATATTACTGCATGGTCGGAACTAGAAGCACAAGCATTTCGCTACACTCGCATTAACATCTGCTAACCATGTGTATGTGACCAATAAAATTTGATTTGATTTAGAAAATAGTTTAAAAAAACAAAAAAACTAATGGAATGAGTAGGTGTGTCAACTTTTGACTGGTACTGTATAAATACAAAAAATAATATATGCAGTCATATGAGATCTATATGTAAAACATTTCACATTTTAGTCATTTAGCAGATGCTCTTATACAGAGCGACTTGATCTTAAGAAAGCTAGGTGAGACAACCACATATTCCAGTCAAATGTACAGTATACAAACATTTCATTCCAGCTAAACAACGGACATAGAGCGTTTTGCAAAAAATCACTCATTTTAATACCTTTATGTGTCACCATCTTCCCTTAATATATAAGCTCATAAACAGATTGATAAGACCTCAATAAAGATAGAGCAAAAAGGATATTGTTAAAACACATTCTCAAGAAAAAAAATGTATACATAATCACAGACAACTCTCCTGTTTCCTCCTTATCTGCACTTCCTCAATAACAGCTTTGCAGCCATATTCAAAGATGAAGCAGTCAGTTCACTTTGGTAGAGGAAGGCACACTGTTTTTCAGTCCCAGTCCTGGAAGGTCATTTGGTTAATGCACATTTTAGTCTTCATGGGCTCTTAACTAGTTTTTAATCAGCAATTATTAGCGAGCTGGAAGGGTGTGCAGGTACGTGTCTCCCTGGCCGCGGGAGAGTGCCCATCAATATGTCACATCAATTACCACACCACAGAGTTGGCACATCAGGAGGGGGAAGATGGGGGGAAGAAGGGGAAGGAGACAGCCACCTGAGTGCCTCAACTAAAATCCACACAGACACACATTTCTCCATTGCAGACATCACAGGGACTAATTGACTCCATTATGCTTTATTGTAAAAAACAAGAATATCTTTCCCTATTTTTTGTTCATCTTCTGCCATGATTTGGAAGTGGAAACAGTTAGTTTGTGATGCCCACATATGTGCACATACAGTAAGCATAGCTCTTTTTGGTTGAGGAATGCCTCTGCCAAGTCCAAGGGGCAAACTGCAACGGATTATCTAGTCTGCTGAGAGGATAATCGGTTATCACCTGCCCTCCATTGAGGACCTGCCACCACTCCAGGGAATGGAAGCATGCCGGAAAAATCGCCCACCCCTTCCACCACCCGGTCACTCCCTCTTCCAAAGCCTCCCCTCTGGCAAACGGTTCAGGTCAATCACGACCAACACTTCCCGCCACCTGAACAGCTTCTTCCCGTGTCATGGCCCTCACCAACCAGCCACCTGGTCCACAATGATCTTCGTACTCATTGACTTTGCATTCTGCAATATTCATCCATGAACGATGCAACCTGTACTTTCATCCTAGACTACACATTGCTCTTTTCACTGCCCTAAGCGCTCTGTGGTTTATTTAGAATTCAAGGCACACTTAACCAGCCTGGCTATCACAGCATTCTGCAGAGATACACCATCCCATCTGGTTTGCGCTCAGTGGGACTATAATTTGTTTTTCAACAGGACAATGACCCAACACACCTCCAAGTTGTGTAAGGGCTATTTGACCAAGAGGGCAAGTGATGGAGTGCTGCATCAGATGACCTGGCCTTCACAATCACCCGACCTCAACCCAATTGAGATGGTTTGGGATGAGTTGGACCTCAGAGGGTAGGAAAAGCAGCCAACAAGTGCTCAGCATATGTGGGAACTCCTTCAAGACTGTTGGAAAAGAATTCCAGGTGAAGCTCGTTGAGAGAATGCCAAGAATGTGCAAATTTGTCATCAAGGCAAAGGATGGCTACTTTGACGAATCTAAAATCAAAAATATATTTGTTTAAGACTTTTTTTGTTACTACATGATTCCATATGTGTTATTTCCTAGCTTTGACGTCTTCACTATTATTCTACATTGTAGAAAATAGTAAAAAATAAAGAAAAACCTTTGAATGACTAGGTGTATCCAAACTTTTGACTGGTACTGTATATTTCCCCCATTTCACATTATCCTGTAAAATCTCTACATGCATAAGTTATAATGTAGTTTATAGTGTTTGTAGCGTAGTCTGTAGTTTTTAGGTTCAGTGTTCATAGTGTACATAACTGTAAGTAAATTGTGTAAATTCTGTGTCTATATATTTTGTCTGTATACTCTGTTCATTCTGTTCATTCTGCTCATTGTGGCAGCACAATTGACTCCCATTCCTGTACATGCAAATGTATTATGGAGAATAAAGGTGATTCTGATTCTATCTTCAGAAGAATTCCTGGGAATACAAGGCAGAATGATACTTAAGTATAGTACGAGCACCATGGTTAGAATATTGGGCCAGTCACCAAAAGGTTGCTGGTTAGAATACCAGAGACGGCGTGGTGAAAAATCTGTCGATGTGTCATTTAGCAATGGCTGACCTTGTAAAACAACACATTTCACTGCATCTATCCGGTATATGTGACAGTAAAACATATTCTTTCCAACCTCTAATTTCTTTCTAATTTAAAAGACATAAACATAGTTTACCAATTTACGCTGATGTATTCTAAACATAGCTCTGTCACGTTCACCCATATCTAACAAATCTGTAATTGGAAATTAAGCATTGCCGGCATTTCAAACTGGCTCTTAATTGCTGTTAATGAGAGCTGAGGAGTCCCAAGGTCTGTGCAGTGTCCTCCACTTCTCACTGCGGTAGAGAGCCCATGCAAACTAACTAAGAGTAGCAGAGCTGCTCAGAGAGCCAGGCAGCACTGTAGATCATGAATATGCATGGTAGTCGTGCAGGTTGGGAGCTAGCTCTCCCCTGCTTCCCCGACAGATTCAGATGGACATCGACCCACCAGGCAGCTCTCCTTTTGAGTTGCCACTACTTCACTTACGCTCCCATACTGGCCAGAACGTGAGCGTCATTCTCTCCCCTTGTTATCCATGCAACATTGTCGTAGTAGTAGTCTCTGCAACCCAGTGTGTGTCTGTGAAACACAGTGTGTGTTGTAAAGAGCTGTCACCATAGACCTCGTGGTGGTAGTTCAGTGCATGGAGAAATCACAGGGAGCCTCTTCCTATGAGGCACTGTCACGCTGCTGTATGCAGATGAGTCCACTACTGTCTGTTTAGAAAAACAGTATTGGATGCTTTATCCTCCACAAATAATAGTTATACTTTTTCTTTGAAATGTAAATAGAAAATGCAGCATTAACTGATCAGCTACATCAGAAGTGGTAAAAAGGGCTGAAGTTCCTAGGCAGTCTCCAAAGGGGGGTGAACAACCTTGATCTTGGACAGAGTCATACGTTTAACCCGTCATCTTGTCCAAAATAATGATTAAGTTGTCAGCAACATAAGTGTACTTGTCTGACATCTATAGTTGATAATGATAAGCTTCTTTTGGCAGGGAAGACCCTGGAAGATAAAACCTTAAGAAAAAAGACATGACAACATACAAGCAACTATATCAATATATTATTGCAATGCATGTTTTATCCTGCATCATATACATGAAAAGTGAATATAATTCTGGAAAAATAAATTGTTTGCGTGACATATTACTGAGATATTGCCTACTACTCTAAAGGTACTGTAAGGATGCCTTTAAAACACATCAGTACAGAATGAATGCAGTAAAGAGTGAATACAGTGAGAACAGAACTGAATCCACTAGCATGAGATCTCAGAGGAGTTCTCTGAGTAAAAATTCCAATGTTCTGCCTCATAATCAAAAGTGTGAGTCATGGACAAAGGAAACTCTAGAATACAGGGTGGCAGGTAGCCTAGCGGTTAAGTGCTAGTAACAGAAAGGTTGCTGGTTCGAAACCCCGGGCAGACTAGGTGAAAAATCTGTCTGTGCCCTTGAGCAAGGCACTTTATCCTAATTGCTCCTGTAAGTCCCTCTGGATAAGAGTGTCTGTTAAATTACTTAAATGTTAAAACACATTATATTATCAGGAACGCTATGTTACATTTATGCACACGTCAAATCAGGTTACACATCATGCAGCTAGGACTAAGACCCCTAGACATAACGAGTGCAGCAAAATCAGTAGGCTATTTATTGGTTTCGTAACATATGGGTGCTAGTCCGGCATACTGTACATTTTAACAGACGTTAGCATTTGTAGTTCTACTCGGAGTGGTTTTGAGCCGGTATGGTTCGGTTTTGTGGTTGTGCATTTGTTGAGAAAGTTTGTAACAGTTTGTAAAAGTTTGTAAAAGTTTGTGTCTGGCTTGCAAGATAGCTCATGGTTTGGTCAACATAAATGTTTGGGGTGGCGGACATGAGGTTAGTCAATTATTTGCAACTGGTAGTCATTAGTTACTGTGGGCTGATGAGGTGTTTTGCACAAACATTGCGTTGATTGTTTTTGGCTATGGTTTTGTAACTTTTGTTGGTGTCATGTCTGCACCCGCTCCCCCTCTCTGGCAGCTACATAGGCCTAAAGGTCGCCATGCTGCTCGTCATTACGTACACCTGCCACCATCGTTGCGTGCACCAGCGCATAATTGGACTCACCTGGACTCCATCGCATCATTGATTGCATCCACTATATCTGTCACTTCCTCAGTTTCATCCCTTGTCTGCATTGATGTTGTTTTGTTTCTCTTGTCCAGACGCTGATTTGCTTGTTTCATGTCTATTTATTATTAAATCCTCACCCTGTACTTGCTTCCCTTCTCCCAGCGTCTGTCGTCTCAAGACCGTTATAGAATGCAGACACCAATATTGGAAGCATCAGGGAAGCATTTTTACATGTTTTAATTTTGGTGACGTTTGGGTGCCACTGCCGACGCAACCGGGGTTACATCAGCTGGCTCATCAGGCTCTCATGCCTCAGCTGGCTGGAGAGACTCACGAGCCTCAGTTGGCTCTGCAGGCTCCCACTCCATGTCTCAGCCGGTTCGTCGGGCTCCCGCACCTCGTCATGCCCATCGGGCTCCCGCGCCTCGTCCGGCCTGCCGGGCTCCCGCGCCTCGGCTGGTCCGTCAGGCTCGCCCAGGTAGGATGCCAGGTGGCACCCCTAGAGGGAGGCTTACTGTCACGTCTTCTCTATCGCTCAAGGGTGCCAGGCTGCTCATCATTACGTACACCTGTTACCATTGTTACACGCACCAGTGCTTCATCAGACTCACCTGGACTCTATCACGTCATTGATTGCTTCCACGATATCTGTCACTTCCTCAGATTCATCCCCGTGACTGCATTGATGTTTTGTTTATCTTGTCCAGATGCTGTTTTTGCTTTGTTTCATGTCTATTTACTATTAAATCCTCACCCTGTACTTGCTTCCAGTCTCCCGTCGTCTGTCGTCTCAAGACCATTACAGTTGGCGTTGTTTGCATGATTAGATTTCCAGGTTTGGAGTTAGATCAGCATTTATATTACAGATTGTAGCTTCATTCAATGTAATTGTCTGCATCACTTCCAATCCGCCAAATACGTTTTTACAAATACAGTGGGGCAAAAAAGTATTTAGTCAGCCACCAATTGTGCAAGTTCTCCCACTTAAAAAGATGAGAGGCTTGTAATTT
Organism: Oncorhynchus clarkii lewisi; assembly: GCF_045791955.1. NCBI lineage: Eukaryota > Metazoa > Chordata > Actinopteri > Salmoniformes > Salmonidae > Oncorhynchus > Oncorhynchus clarkii. Next base: position 38,609,819 of record NC_092156.1, read on the forward strand.
TCATCATAGGTACACTTAAACTATGACAGACAAAATGAGGAGAAAAATCCAGAAAATCACATTGTATGAATTTATTTGCAAATTATGGTGGAAAATAAGTATTTGGTCAATAACAAGTTTATCTCAATACTTTTTTATATACCCTTTGTTGGCAATGACAGAGGTCAAACGTTTTCTGTAAGTCTTCACAAGGTTTTCACACACTGTTGCCGGTATTTTGGCCCATTCCTCCATGCAGATCTCCTCTAGAGCAGTGATGTTTTGGGGCTGTTGCTGGGCAACAAGGACTTTCAACTCCCTCCAAAGATTTTCTATGGGGTTGAGATCTGGAGACTGGCTAGGCCACTCCAGGACCTTGAAATGCTTCTTACAAAGCCACTCCTTCGTTGCCCAGGCGGTGTGTTTGGGATCATTGTCATGCTGAAAGACCCAGCCACGTTTCATCTTCAATGCCCTTGCTGATGGAAGGAGGTTTTCACTCAAAATCTCACGATACATGGCCCCATTCATTCATCAGTCGTCCTGGTCCCTTTGCAGAAAAACAGCCCGAAAGCATGATGTTTCCACACCCATGCTTCACAGTAGGTATGGTGTTCTTTTTTTTTTTTTTTTTTGAATTTTACCCCTTTTTCTCCCCAATTTCGTGGTATCCAATTGTTGTAGTAGCTACTATCTTGTCTCATTGCCTCAACTCCCTGTACGGGCTCGGGAGAGACGAAGGCTGAATGTCATGCGTCCTCCGATACACAACCCAACCAGCCGTACTGCTTCTTAACACAGCGCGCATCCAACCCGGAAGCCAGCCGCACCAATGTGTCGGAGGCTACACCGTGCCCCTGGCAACCTTGGCTAGCGCGCCCGGCCCGCCACAGGAGTCGCTGGTGCGTGATGAGACAAGGAGATCCCTACCGACCAATCCCTCCCTACCGACCAATCTTTCCCTAACCCAGACGATGCTAGGCCAATTGTGCCGCCCCACGGGCCTCCTGGTCGCGGCCGGTTACGACAGAGCGTGGGCGCGAACCCAGGGACTCTGATGGCACAGCTGGCGCTGCAGTACAGCACCCTTAACCACTGCGCCACCCGGGAGGCCAGGTATGATGTTCTTTGGATGCAACTCAGCATTCTTTGTCCTCCAAACACGACGAGTTGAGTTTTTACCAAAAAGTTATATTTTGGTTTCATCTGACCATATGACATTCTCCCAATCTTCTTCTGGATCATCCAAATGCTCTCTAGCAAACTTCAGACGGGCCTGGACATGTACTGGCTTAAGCAGGGGGACACGCCTGGCACTGCAGGATTTGAGTCCCTGGCGGCATAGTGTGTTACTTATTGTAGGCTTTGTTACTTTGGTCCCAGCTCTCTGCAGGTCATTCACTAGGTCCCCCCGTGTGGTTCTGGGATTTTTGCTCACTGTTGTTGTGATCATTTTGACCTCACGGGGTGAGATCTTGCGTAGAGCCCCAGATCGAGGGAGATTATCAGTGGGCTTGTATGTCTTCCATTTCCTAATAATTGCTCCCACAGTTGATTTCTTCAAACCAAGCTGCTTACCTATTGCAGATTCAGTCTTCCCAGCCTGGTGCAGGTCTACAATTTTGTTTCTGGTGTCCTTTGACAGCTCTTTGGTCTTGGCCATAGTGGAGTTTGGAGTGTGACTGTTTGAGGTTGTGGACAGGTGTCTTTTATACTGATAACAAGTTTAAACAGGTGCCATTAATACAGGTAACGAGTGGAGGACAGAGGAGCCTCTTAAAGAAGAAGTTACAGGTCTGTGAGAGCCAGAAATATTGCTTGTTTGTAGGTGACCAAATACTTATTTTCCACCATAATTTGCAAATCAATTCATTAAAAATCATACAATGTGATTTTCTGGATTTTTTTTTCTCATTTTGTCTGTCATAGTTGAAGTGTACCTATGATGAAAATGACAGGCCTCTCTCATCTTTTTAAGTTGGAGAACTTGCACAGTTGGTGGCTGACTAAATACTTTTTTGCCCCACTGTATACACTACCTTTAAAGTTTGGGGTCACTTAGCAATGTCTATATTTTTTGAAAGAAAATCAAAAAAATGTGTCAATTAAAATCACATCAAATTGATCAGAAATACAGTGTAGACATTGTTAATGTTGTAAATGACTATTGTAGCTGGAAACTGCACATTCTTTATGGAATTCCTACATAGGCGTACAGAGGCCCATTATCAGCAACCATCACTCCTGTGTTCCAATGGCACGTTGTGTTAGCTAATCCAAGTTGATCATTTTAAAAGGCTAATTGATCATTAGAAAACCCTTTTGCAATTATGTTAGCACATCTGAAAACTTTTGTTCTGATTAAAAGAAGCAATAAAACTGGCCTTCTTTAGACTAGTTCAGTATCTGGAGCATCAGCATTTGTGGGTTTGATTACAGGCTCAAAATGGCCAGAAACAAATAATTTTCTTCTGAAACTCGTCAGTCTATTGTTCTGAGAAATGAAGTCTATTCCATGTGAAATTGCAAAGAAACTGAAGATCTCGCACAACGCTCTGTACTACTCCCTTCACAGAACAGCGCAAACCGTCTCTAACCAGAATAGAAAGAGGAGTGGGAGGCCTCTGCACAACTGAGCAAGAGGACAAGTACATTAGTGTCTAGTTTGAGAAACAGACGCCTCACAAGTCCTCAACTGGCAGTTTCATTAAATAGTACCGACAAAACATCAGTCTCAACAACAACAGTGAAGATGCGACTCCGGGATGCTGGCCAACTAACCTTTACTTAATTTCTTTGTTTTCGATTTCCGAAGAAACTTGTCTCTTATAAACATATGTTCAGTTGCAGGTGGCATTTCCTAACATCTTTGCAGAAAGTACTCCTTTCAATGCGACACATCTGTGGTCGTGACCATGTGTAGAAGTAGATGTGTGCGCATCAGAAAGTGCGACCAAAACAAAGATCTCCACACATACAAGAGGCATTTCTCATTCGATACAAAAAGTGGATTACATATATTTAGGAAAATTCACAGGTACAACCTGTAACTACAACTACAAGTTTCTTTCGAATCAAGAATGAACAAAGTAAAATCAAATTTAAAAAAACAAAAAATCTGATTTTTAATGAATTTATTTGCAAATGGCTACCTTAAAGGTCTTGCTAACATTGGCTACCGAGAGCATTATCACACAGTCATCAGGAAGAGCTGGTGCTCTCATGCATATGCTTCAGTGTTGCTTGCCTCTAAGCGAGCATAAAAGGCATTTAGCTCATCTGGTAGGCTCGTGTCACTGGGCAGCTCGCGGCTGGGTTTCCCTTTCTAGTCCATAATAGTTTTCAAGCCCTGCCACATCCGGCGAGCGTCAGAGCCGGTGTAGTAGGATTCCGTCTTAATCCTGTATTGATGCTTTGCATGTTTGATGGTTAATCTGAAGGCCTAGCGGGATTTCTTATAAGCCTCCGGATTAGTGTCCCGCTCCTTGAAAGCGGCAGCTCTAGCCTTTAGCTCGATGCGGATGTTGCCTGTACGTACAGTCACTGTGGGGACGACGTAGTCGGTGCACTTATTGATGAAGCCAATGACTAAGGCGGTATACTCCTCAATGCCATTGGATGAATACCAGAACATATTCCAGTCTGTGCTAGCAAAACAGTCCTGTAGCGTAGCATCCGCGTCATCTGATCCTTTCGTATTGAGCGAGTCATTGGTACTTGCTGCTTTAGTTTTTGCTTGTAAGCAAGAATGAGGAGGATAGAATTATGGTCAGATTTGTCAAATGGAGGGCAAGGGAGAGCTTTGTATGCATCTCTGTTTGTGGAGTAAAGGTGGTCTAGTGTTCTTTTCCTCTGTCAGAAATGAGTTTGCCTGCATTAAAGTCTCCAGCCACTAGGAGTGCCACTTCTGGATGAGTATTTTCTTGTTTGCTTATGGCCTTATACAGCTGGTTGAGTGCGGTCTTAGTGCCAGCATCGGTTTGTGGTGGTAAATAGATGGCTACGAATAATATAGATGAGAACTCTTTTGGTAGATAGTGTAGTCTACAGCTTATCATAAGGTATTCTACCTCAGGTGAGCAATACTTCGAGACTCCTTTAATATTAGACATCGTGTACCAGCTGTTATTGACTAATAAACACACCCCCGCCCCTCGTCTTACCATCTTACCAGACGCAGCTTCTCTGTCCTGCCGATGCATGGAAAATCCCGCCGGGCTCTATATTATCCCTGTCGTCATTTAGCCATGAAATGGTGAAGCAAAAGATATTACAGTTTTTAATGTCCCATTGGTAGGATAGTCTTGATCTTACATCATCCATTTTGTTTTCCAATGATTGCACATTGGCCAATAGAATGGATGGTCCAGGAGGTTTCCTCACTCGCCTACGAATTCTCAGAAGGCAGCCCGACCTCCGACCACTTTTTCACCGTCTTTTCTTATCGCAAATGATGGGGATTTTGGCCTGTTACCGAGAAAGCAGTACATCCTTTGAGTCGGACTCTTTAAATAAAAAAATCTTTGTCCAGTTCGAGGTGAGTAATCACTGTTCTGATGTCCAGAAGTTATTTTTGGTCATAAGAGATGGTAGTAGCAACATTATGTACAAAATACGTTAAAAAATAAGTTACAAACAACGCAAAAAAACTAACAAAATAGCACAGTTGGTTAGGAGACCGTAAAACAGCAGCCATCCCCTCCGGCACCTGCCAAGTAAAGGTTAGTCGAAAAATATCCTGATTATGGCTAAACAGCATCCTATGCACATCCTCAGATGAGCTTCAGCTCTGCCACAGAGTGTTTACATGGCTGACTGTTGCTATGGTTTGTAGTTTTGGTGAATGCGTTTGTGTTAGCGCTAGGCCAGTAGCTAACTGTTGCTATGGTTAGTTGCTTTTGTGCACGGCGTGCCGTTTTTTTTCAAGTTGTCTCTGGTTATCTCTGGGGAGTGAAGCGCATGGATGTATTGTTTGGTTAGCGATGATCTAGTGGCTAACTGACTTTTGTCAGTAAATTTAAAGGTTCTGTTTGGCATACTGGTTTTGAATATGGGGGTGTTTGAGCCATCAGCGTTCAAGTGATGAGATAGTTTCCCCAGGTGATCAGGTTTGTGTAACCCTAGTGAAACGGCTGGTGTGTCAGGGGGCGGAGTCTCGTAAGGAGAGTTTTGGTGTATCCCCAGTGTGTGAAGTTACTCATGTTCAGAAGATTGCTGGGCCCGGTTTTCAGATAGCGATGGAACATAGGCTTACGAGTGTTTTAACAATGCGTTTTTCCTACTATGGCCGAAGATGTAACATGCGTTTCGGTAAATGCTTCATTGGAGCATGTGTCGATACTGAATTATTTCACAATACTGACAACTGATCAGCTCCTAGAGAGATATTACCACCTACTGCTGCAAATACTGAGGCAGCTTAATCTAATGCTTAATTAACCTATAAAATGCACTAAATCACTGATTTCATTGAGCACATTTTTGGATACATATCATGTTTTGAAGTTATTGGCAGTCACAGAGAAATGGATAAACCACGTGATTCTACAGTCGTGGCCAAAAGTTTTTAGAATGACACAAATATTCATTTCCACAAAGTTTGCTACTTCAGTGTCTTTAGATATTTTTGTCAGATGTTACTATGGAATACTGAAGTATAATTACAAGCATTTCATAGGTGTCAAATGCTTTTATTGACAATTTCATGAAGTTGATGCAAAGAGTCAATATTTGCAGTGTTGACCCTTCTTTTTCAAGACCTCTGCAATCTGCCCTGGCCTGCTGTCAATTAACTTCTGGGTCACATCCTGACTGATGGCAGCCCATTCTTGCATAATCAATGCTTGGAGTTTGTCAAAATTTGTGGGTTTTTGTTTGTCCACCCGCCTCTTGAGGATTGACCACAAGTTCTCAATGGGATTAAGGTCTAGGGAGTTTCCTGGCCATGGACCCAAAATATTGATGTTTTGTTCCCCGAGCCACTTAGTTATCACTTTGCCTTGTGGCAAGGTGCTCCATCATGCTGGAAAAGGCATTGGTCGTCACCAAACTGTTCCTGGATGGTTGGGAGAAGTTGCTCTCGGAGGATGTGTTGGTACCATTCTTTATTCATGGATGTGTTCTTAGGCAAAATTGTGAGTGAGCCCACTCCCTTGGCTGAGAAGCAACCCCACACATGAATGGTCTCAGGATGCTTTACTGTTGGCATGACAGAACTGATGGTAGCACTCTCCTTGTCTTCTCCAGACAAGCTTTTTTCCGGATGCCCCAAACAATCGGAATGGGGATTCATCAGAGAAAATGACTTTACCCCAGTCCTCAGCAGTCCAATCCCTGTACCTTTTGCAGAATATCCGTCTGTCCCTGATGTTTTTCCTGGAGAGAAGTGGCTTCTATGCTGCCCTTCTTGACACCAGGTCATCCTCCAAAAGTCTTTGCCTCACTGTGCGTGCAGATGCACTCACACCTGCCTGCTGCCATTCCTGAGCAAGCTCTGTACTGGTGGTTCCCCGATCCCGCAGCTGAACCAACTTTAGGAGACTTCCTGGTGCTTGCTGGACTTTCTTGGGGGCCCTGAAGCCTTCTGAACAACAATTGAACCGCTCTCCTTGGAGTTCTTGATGATCCGATAAATGGTTGATTTAGGTGCAATCTTACTGGCAGCAATATCCTTGCCTGTGAAGCCCTTTTTGCGTAAAGCAATGATGACGGCACGTGATTCCTTGCAGTTAACCATGGTTGACAGAGGAAGAACAATGATTCCAAGCACCACCCTCCAGTCTGTTATTGAAACTCAATCAGCATGACAGAATGATCTCCAGCCGTGTCCTTGTCAACACTCACACCTGTGTTAACGAGAGAATCACTGACATGATGTCAGCTGGACCTTTTGTGGCAGGGCTGAAATGTAGTGGAAATGTTTTTGGGGATTCAGTTCATTTGCATGGCAAAGAGGGACTTTGCAATTCATCTGATTACTCTTTCAAATTCGATTCTGTAGTATATGAAAATTGCCATCATACAAACAGAGGCAGCAGACTTTGTGAAAATTAATATTTGTATCATTCTCAAAACTTTTGGCCACAACTGTATATTTAGCGGTTACCTTCTGTGTATAAAGTGATGCGGGAGGGCAAAAAAGCATCTTGCGATGCACTTAGCTGTTCTACAAGTTGTCTGAGGCAGGCGTTAGATCACAAGCGTTTTTAAGTGTAACGTTAATAATGATGGGAAACTGTTCAGAGTTTTAACAATGCTCCTACGAAGGTTCGAACGATGAACTTAGCCTTAAGATGCTTTTGGAAAACCGGGCCCTGGTAGAAAACCAGATAGGGAGGAGGATGATTTGTGTGAGGACTTGGAGGAAACATTCATGCCAGACTAGATAGTGGTTCCCAGGAAATGGTTCTCCTTAATGATGAAGGTGATTCTTGTGTGTCTATTGCTGAAAACTTCTGGGCAAAGGTACACAAAATATACAAAAGTATGCAGACACCCCTTCAAATTAGTGGATTTGGCTATTTCCGCCACACCCGTTGCTGGTGTATGAAATCGAGCACACAGCCATGCAGTCTCCATAGACAAACATTGGCAGTAAAATGGCCCATTCTGAAGAGCTCAGTGACTTTCTAACAAGTCAGTTCGTAAAATTTCTTCCCAGCTAGAGCTGCCCCAGTCAAACTGTAACTGCTGTTATTGTGAAGTAGAAACGTCTAGGAGCAACAACAGCTCAGCCGCGAAGTGGTAGGCCACACAAGCTCACAGAACGGGACTGCTGAGTGCTGAAGCGTGTAAAAATCATCTGTCCTCAACCCTCACTACTGAATTCCAAACAAGAACTGTTCAACGGGAGTTTCCTGAAATGGGTTTCCATGGCCGAGCAGCCGCACACAAGCCTAAGATTACCAATGCGCAATGCCAAGCCTCGGCTGGAGTGGTGTAAAGCTTACCGCCATTGGACTATGGAGCAGTGGAAACGTGTTCTAGGTAGTGGTGAAACACGCTTTGCCACCTGGCACTCCGAAGGATTAATCTGGGTTTGGCGGATGCCAGGAGAACGCTACCTGCCCCAATGCATTTTGCCCCCTGTAAAGTTTGGTGGAGGAGGAATAATGGTCTGGGCTGTTTTTCATGGTTCAGGCTAGGCCCCTTAATTCCAGTGAAGGGTAATCTTAAGCATACAATGACATTCTAGACAATTCTGTGCTTCCAACTTTGTGGCAACAGTTTGGGGAAGACCCTTTCCTGTTTCAGCATGACAATGCACCAGTGCACAAAGCGAGGTCCATACAAAAATGGTTTGTCAAAATCGGTGTAGAAGAACTTGACTGACCTGCACAGAGCCCTGACCTCAACCCTATCAAACACCTTTGGGATGAATTGGAATGCCGACTGTGAGCCAGGCCTAATCGCCCAACATCAGTACCCAACCTCACAAATGCTCTTGTAGCTGAATGGAAGCAAGTCCCTGCAGCAATGTTCCAACATCTAGTCGAAAGCCTTCCCAGAAGAGTGGAGGCTGTTGTAGCAGCAAAGGGGGGACCAACTCCATATTAACGCCCATGATTTTGGAATGAGGTGTTCGACGGGTAGGTGTCCACAATCTTTTGTTCATGTAGAGTATGTGAAGTGTATGCCTACCCTCTGCAGATTAAGGATGATGTCAATTTAGGTTTTAGGTGACACATTATTTTCCAGAGGAGCGGTTGTGGTTCCTCCGCAGGCTGACCAAGAGGATGTTTGTCTGTCAGGTGTTGATTTAACTGAGCTATGGGCTATGGGTCATGTGGTGAGGTTAGTGAGGATTCACTGGGAGCTACGGTCTGGCATTTGCGGGGTGACACGGCTGTGTTTTGTGATGAGAATCAGGCGCTTGAAGAAGTGAGTTTGGTGGAAAAGACAGATCCACCGGTTTTGTCACTTCCTGTTGTTGGGGAGCGGACGACAGTTAAGGTGGAGGAAAATGAGGAGTATATGGCTAGCGGTTCCCTTCCAGTGGGTGCTCAGGACCGGAGAAAAGAGGCGTTTGGGAACAGGGATCGTGTTCCTAGTGAGTTGGCTGAAGTTGTGGTCGATGTTCACTTGTCCCTGGAGGTGGTTGCTCCAAGTCTCTCATCATTGCCTTCATATCAGATGGAGTTTGGTGCTTGTAACCATGGGCTGAGTGAATGGAGTTGGGCTCCCAGTTTAGAAGCAGAGGGATCAAAGGTTGCTCCTGGGTTCAATCTTTTTAGAGACTTTTGGTAGGAGCAAATTGTCTGAGTGCCTAATAATGAATTTGATGGATTTCTTTTGTACTGGTCTCTTCACTTAAGGGAGTTTTACAGAAAATTAAAAAGTATGACATGTTAGATATTTCTGGAAAATAGATATTGGTTACTGTAAGGTTTCTTGTTGGGGGAGGTGTTATGATATGGGGGTAGTTAGTGTTAGCAGTAGCACACAGTTAGGCAACACAGTACCAGGATACAGTTCCACACTCCATCCCCAGGTGGCAGCACCAACCGGGTCAAGGGCTGTGCTATGCATGGAAGCATGGATAAGTCGACAGGTGTGAACAATCAGGATGATTGTCATTCTGTGACCAGAGGCAATGTGGCCTGCCAGTGTTTTGTGTTAGTTTAGTTTAGCCATTCCTCTTTGTAGTTTTATTTTTGTGTATACTTATTTTGGGTCACCACTTTGAACGAATACTAATCTGCTTGGACTGGCTGACCATGTGAGATATGACTGAGCTAGCCCTGGACCTAAGCTAAGGTTGCTGTCTCTCGGGTGCATGCATTCAACACCTGGTCGCATACTCTTACTTCTCACATTTATGCACACATCAAATCAGGTTACAGACCATGTAGCTAGGCCTAAGACCCCTAGACATAACAGGTGCAGTTAAATCAGTAGGCTAGTTATTGGTATTTTAACAGGAACTACAATGGCTGGCTTCACAAGACTACTAAATGACAAACACGGCAAATTGATTCTGGTATTTCATATAAAGCAGAATTATTCTCTGTTGATCAAGATGTATTTAACTTGAAATAGACAGAAATTGCTTTTCTCAATACAAACTCCTTTCCATAATGGCCTACCTGACAAAACATTTAAAAAAAAAAATCTAACCAAATCATTTTTTATTTGTAACAAGTGTAGACCTTACAATGAAATGCTTACTTACAAGCCCTTAACCAACAATGCAGTTTTAAGAAAATACCTAAAACAAAGTAAGAGATAAGAACTACAAGTAATTAAAGAGAAGCAGTAAATAACAATAGCAGGGCTATATACAGGGGGTACCAGTGTGGGGGCACCGGCATTGAGGTAATTTGTACATGTCGGTAGAGTTATTAAAGTGACTATGCATAGATAATAACAGAGTAGCAGCAGTGTTCGGGGGGGGGGGGGGGGATAGCCTTTTGATTAGCTGTTCAGGAGTCTTATGGCTTGGGGGTAGAAGATATTTAGGAGCCTCTTGGTTGAGATAAGGCTGGTCAGTGTTATGGACATTCCTCTATGGACTGGCCAGTGGAGTCTTACCATTGTCCAGTAAGGGCAATGTCTTTTCCGTAGTAGTTATGCAATGTAGGACCAGTAAAAAGAGTCTGCATCAGTAAGGGAATGAGGCAGTACTGACTTCATCACATTCATAATAACCCTGATTTCTCTAATCCTCTGGAGCAATTTGAATCATTAAGATGAGACACGGTCTCAAATGGAAGGAAAACACAAGGAAGCAGTTCTGCTGATGGCACACGTTTGCAATTCTCCATCTCAGGTAAAACATAACTGATTACGTTTTGACAATCATATTAAAAAGTTTACCTTCATTACAGTGTGTGTGTGGGATGGCTACTGAGTGACTCGTCTCCCCTGCGAGGCTGCAAAATAACTGTCAGTCTCTTTAAGCATCCGGGAATGTACTGAATCTATTTTCTTTGCTCATCATTTTATTGTACTGTACTCAAAGAAACAGGCTTTCTATTTGACTGCATCTCTGGCTGAACTCGAAGTTGAACGTGGTCCATAAACATATTGAGAGTCATAGTGAGACAAATAGAAGTGATTTTGCATTGCACAAAAAGCACCAAACTATCCGACCTCCTTTGAAAACAATAAAGCTGCAATATGCAAGATATGAAATATACGCTGAATAAGCTCCACAGCACACTATCCATCATCGTTGCGCTTTCACCAAATGGGCTGTTTTCACCTCACCTCAAGTAAAGCTTCTATTAAGAGCCCTGGATTGATCTTCAGGAGAGATCTCTGTGTTAGGTGTGGTGGGGTGATATAATTACTGGCTAAGACAAATGTTTTCCCCTTGGCCTGTGCAAAAAATGAAATTAAACACCTTTGAATATTTTAATAAGCAGACAGTGAACCTGGGGGCACCTGTAATAAAATGTGGTTAGTATGATTAATAAAACTAAACATCATCACAGAGAGAGAAGCTACCTCAGACCCAGGCCTGCAGAATTAGGTACATGGGTTAGACGGACTGGACGGACTGAGATCGCAACTAGAGGGACTTGATACTGTGGGTTTAAGGGAATCAGAGTTCAAGAGACCACAGGTCAGCTTTAATAACATGGGAGAAAGAAGTTGATATCCATTGATTGATATCCATGGACATAAGTATTGTATTGTTTTTTTTCCTTTCTAAAATTGTAGCAAAATAGTGTGGATAAAATAGTTTTGTCTGATTTTGTACAAAGCTAGGCAAAATGTATATACGGTGCCTTCAGATGTATTCATACCTATTGACATATTCCACATCTTGTTGTGTTACTGTCTCAATTCAAAAGGGATAATGATAAAGTGAAAACATGCCTTCAGAGATGTTTGCAAATTTATGAAAAATGAAAAACAGAAATATCTCATTTACATAAGTATTCACACCCTTGAGTCAATACTTCGTAGAAGCAACTTTGGCAGCGATTACAGCTGTGAGATTTTCTGGGTAAATCTCAAAAAGCTTTCTGAACCTGGATTGTGCAACATTTACCCATTATTCTTTTCAAAATTTCTTAAGCTCTGTCAAATTTCTTTTTGGTCAGTGCGAGACAACCATTTTCAGGTCTTGATATAGATTTTCAAGTAGTTTGAAGAAGGTCCTCTAGGATTTTGCCTGTGCATTCAGTTTTCTTTTTATCCTGAAAACTCCCCAGTCCTTTAACGATTACAAGCCTACCCATAACATGATGTAGCCACCACTATGCTTGAAAATATGGAGAGTGGTACTCAGAAATGTGTTGTATTGGATGCGCCCCCAAAATAACACTTAGTATTTAGGACAAAAGTTAATTGCTTTGCCACATTTTTTGCAGTATTACTTTATTTATTGAAATACCTTATTAAAAAGTTTACCTTCATTACAGTGTGTGTGTGGGATGGCTATTGAGTGACTCGTCTCCACTTCCTTTCCGGAAACTGATTTAGGAAGGACGCCTGTATCTTTGTAGTGACTTTGTGTATTGAAACACCATCCAAGTAATGAATGACTTCACCATGCTCAAAGGGATGTTTAATGTCTGCTTTATTTCTTTTTTATCTACCAATAGGTGCCCTTCTTTGCAAGGTATTGGAAAAACTCCCTGGTCTTTGTGGTTGAATCTGTTTGAAATTCACTGCTCGACTGAGGGACCTTACAGATAATTGTATGAGTGGAGTAGAGGGATGAGATAGTGTTTAACAATTTTTGAAAGACTATTATTGCACACAGAGTGCAACTTATTATGTGACTTGTTAAGCAAATGTTTACTCCTGAACTTATTTAGGTTTGTCATAAGAAAGGGGTTGAATACTTATTGACTGAAGACATTTCAGCTTTTAATTTTTAATACATTTCTAAAATTCTATATATAAAAAAAACATAATTCCACTTTGACATGATGGGGTATTGTGTGTAGGCCAGTGTAAACAAATCTAAATGGAATCCATTTTAAATTCCGGCTGTAACACAACAATATGTGGAAAAAGTCAAAGGGTGTGACGACTTTCTGAAGGTGCTGTATATGATTGTACCATTTGGTGCTCATAATACCTTAAATGTTGCATTTACTGGCAATATTGAGACCGTCAACATTGTATAGGATGAATAATACAATCTTATTACAACAGTTAAGCAAAGAAACAAGGAATAAAACAGTTCATTTTATTTTATTTTATTTTCCAGACAGACACATCGATTTCTGGACCACAGTAGAGGATGGAAACCTTTCACAATTTTTTTTTCATCATTATTATTATTTGAAAATACAAATATAAAATTATACTTTCCACATCTGAGATGTGAGAGACCCCCATCCATTTGAGTTTATGTTACAACAGGGCTTGAGCAAGCCATACAAGAAGACCTGAAAGATGCTTTCAGACGTCAGTCAGTTCTGTCAGTCTCTCGCCGTAAAAAGTCTGTTAACGTTAAAAAATGGGCAAGTGTTAGGAAAGGGAAAGGCAAATAAGGAGCAGACAGCAAATCAGTGAGGGGAGCTCAGTGGAAGGCTGCTCCTCCACTCTGGAAAACAGTGGATATTAAGTGGAAGGACAATAGCCTCATTATGCTGTGCAGTCATAGACTGCCCACTTTTCCTCATACGTTACTACAGATTGGAGTTGCAGCCGTGCACTCCGATCCACACACGTTAAGACTATCCGAAAGAAACTAGAGGATGGCTCACTCATTGCTACAGTCATCCTTAATGTATTACCGATGCCAGACCACTGAAGAAGGTCCAGTTAAAATTTTGAAGACAATGCAATGCCAAAAGAGCACACTAGCTTACCATAACGTTGACTGTTTTGACAGCGAGTGATGAAAACAGTGTTGGCTACTATGTTATACAGACCCATGTGAGACAGGGTTTTGCTGTGTCTAGAATACAGAAGGCTCACTATTCTCATCTAGTCACACATGTTCACATGAAGGATATACAGGTCAGACACGTGTACACATAACAGAACATGTATGTACTGTATGTACACAAACTAATGAACACGGGTGATTCATGGATGATGGGATGAAATGATTGGCCATTGCCTAGCACTTGCCTCAAAATTCAAGTTTAAATGGATACGGTAGTACTCCAATTATCAACACCTTCCAGGTCATTTTTGTCCTTTCCGATTTTTTTTCTTAAACCAACTTTTTTTTTTCTTCAATGGAATTTCTATTCTACTAAGATGTGTAACATTCATCAGCTGTAAACTGCTGTCAATGACAAATAAAATGACAGCAACAGAGCCATGCTACCTTAAAGTCCAAGCTACGGGATCAAATCAAAATAATATTTGAACACAGATCAAAAGGAAATGAGCTTCTTAATGGGATAACCAGCCTTTACTTTAATCAGAGGAGGAGATAACTATAGAATAAGTACCTCAAGGCATTGCAATGTTATCATGAGTACTGTATAGAATATCTATTAAATACAACTGCTCCCGAGTGGCGCAGCGGTCTAAGGCACTGTGTCTCAGTGCTTGAGGTGTCACTACAGACACCCTGGTTCAATTCCAGGTTGTATCACAACCAGCTGTGATTTGGAGTCCCATAGGGCGGCGCATAATTGGCCCAGCGTTGGCTGGTGTAGGCTGTCATTGTGAATAAGAATTTGTTCTTAACTGACTTGCCTAGTTAAATATAAAAAAAACTGCTACAGATCTGTATGTAGGACCTGGACTGTTGATTTTCATCCTGCCACACACATTTCATTTCTTTGTGAACATGTTATGGACAGTAAATCTATGAATTAATCCAATATTCACTTTATTATCAACTCCTATAATAGTCTTATTGAATTCATCTACAATATTTGACTTTCTCTATCCTCCAATAAACTAAATCCTTGACAAAAGGCTCCAAGGCCAAAATATCTATCTAGAAGTGCTGCTTATAAGTGAGAAAATACATGAATATCTAAGCTTAGATGCACTTCCCCACCTGTAAATGATCTTCATTAAACTTCTCCTTGCTATACACATTACAGTTTTACCAACCACCTGAACTACTGTATGAAGACATTCAACAACAGGTGAACTAAATGAAGATCATCTGCAGGGGTTTATGCCGTGTTGCCCACCTCCACTAGTTAAGAAACAATCATTAGGACGATTCAGTCTGTGTAATCTTTGCTCCAAGTATGTAACGGCATCAAATGATCCCCTCTAGAAGTTAGATGACCTAAAATTCTTTGCAACCGTTGTGAAGTAGTAAGCATAGCTGTCTAGATCTGTGAGAGCAACATTAACAGAGAACATATACAAGCCTGTCTTTGATTAGAATAAAGCGCTGATTTCCAGGGACTAAAAAAAGTATTCACAAAATGGATGTTTTTGGAGTGAAAGAAAAGGCAGAGACACTTAAAAAACCGAGTGGTATCTAAAAATAGCAGAGCC
This sequence comes from Oncorhynchus clarkii lewisi, assembly GCF_045791955.1. Lineage (NCBI taxonomy): Eukaryota > Metazoa > Chordata > Actinopteri > Salmoniformes > Salmonidae > Oncorhynchus > Oncorhynchus clarkii. The sequence goes on from NC_092156.1 coordinate 38,625,182, forward strand.
TTATAGGCATCTGGGATATTTTCAAAGTGTACAAAGATTAAAAGATATTACAGTTTAGTAGTGGTATTATTATTGTTATCATCATCATCATTAATATGTTAACTTTAAAAAAAATATATGATTTTTTTCCGCACATAAAATATTTTTCATAATTATAGCTTGTGTCCCTTAGAAAGTAATACAAAAAAATGTTTTGCATATCTAGCGTTAGCATTTAAGGTAGTATGGCACACCCCTTTTAAAACATTCAAGGGTGGAGAATATCCAAATAATGCCTTGTTTAAATGTTTTATCTTACAGCAATTTGTTTCTCTATAGGTCTTCTGTGAGAGCTTTGGTTAGTTGAAACCATGTGAGATCGGTAAAACACAACAGAAAAGGAAAAAGACATATGAAACATGGCATGGAACTGCTATTCAAATAATTGCCTGCAAATGTATGTCAAACCTTTGATAATAAGAGCAAGTTCTATCCTTACTGGTCCTAAATCCACTAATAACTACAAGTACTATCACATTACATCTACAACTAATTACAAGGAGATAGAGGAGAGTAAGAGAGAGGGGGGTGGTGGGTGGGGTATAATGTGACAGAGGAAGGAGGCAGAGGAAAAAGCCAGAGAAAGGGAGAACAACAAAGTAGAGCATAGACCACTACACTGGTATCAAAGACAGCACTCTGTTACAAGTTAATTGTGATTTTTTTTGTACACACTTGATATGCATGGATGATCAACAAAATATTGTATGTGGTGACAGGGAATGGAAAGAGAGAAATCGATGGATGCACAGTACATTTTAATATAATATTACAATTATTAATAGTAACCACAATATCAATAAAACCCCCTGACTCAAAATTGAAATCAGTGAAGAAGCATCTTTTTTTTTTTTTTGTCTTTTTTTTTTGTAATTCTTTTTTTCTTTTACAGTTGAACATTACACCGGTTCTCTTCTGTTTTCTCATTTAAATTATTACTTGTTTATCTCCACATCGTTCAAAAGCATCCAGTATTTTCCTTCACCTGGTTGTTCTGAACCAAAGAGCTAATGAAATGAAACATCAGGAGAAATGAAATATCAAATACATTTGCAGCAGGAAAAGTACATCATCAGAATAGACACCACTCATTCCATCATTATGTTTACAACTCTTACTGCACTTTAAAGCATGTCATTAAATGTCTCTCTATATTCGAGCAAAACCTGTCCCTACACATGTACTGCATAAGAAATCTGCGCATCAAGCTATGATTAACAGGATGAATCATTTATTCAGTGTCTTCTGGCCGGATCTCAATATTTTAGATTAGAAGTTGACGTACACCATACAATGAAATCCAAAGACATGACCACAAAACATTGGTAGTAATTAATCAGTTAATTGCGATCTGTCAATCTGTTTATTCACCCCTGTGTATGCCTATTCTAGAGAGGAGCAAAATCCAATATTCCTTCATACTTCACCCCAGACACAACCATTTTAAATAGCCAACATATACATGTGCAAATAGGAAATGGCCTGTTCTTTCTTTACTGCTCACAGTGCAATGATTTATAATTTTTTCCATTCAATGTTTTAATCTATTTGCCACTAAAATAAATTAAACCTGTCAACAATTCCAAGGTATAACTCACAGGACTGAGGTATGGTATCAAAATATTTGCCTTCCTAATTCATTTGAAAAGAGAACTGATGGAGAGAACAAGTGTTATACACTGACTCTACCACAGAGTCCAGATACTGCGTCCCAAACTTAACAGGAACAAGCAGGAGGAAACAAACAACAAAAAACTACAAACAAGTTGAGTTTTTCTCTCCGGAGTATAAAAGTGTCAGGATGCGTAGAGCACTGTAAAATGCTTAGGCTCGAGTTCTATTCTTCAACACTAAATACAGTGTGCTTTGGATGAAATGATCACTCTTTTTGAAATAACATTGATTTCTAAATAACAGTTGGTTAGACAAAAGATACCAATGATCTTTTTGTTCCTTTAAAACTGAACTCACCTTAAAACTGAACTGAACTGTGCACTGAACTCACCTTTTGTAAATATGCTGGTATGACACTTGTAAAGTTATTCAGCTTGAGTATTTCCAGAGCAAGCCATCAGTGTTCTGTCCGACACTGGGGTAGTCACCGTCTCCGAGCAGTAAAGGATAATGGTATTTGTTTAGAGCTTTGTTTCTATTCACACGCTAGAACATTTCTTTGACACACCATCACAAAAATATGCTATCCTCTCATCAAGTTGGTTATGCACGATTGGAATAATATTTACAGTTACATTTCTTTTTCTTAAATCTTGAATTCACAATGTATTTATATGAAATTGTTTATAGTATACATGTTTTTTTTCTAAACAACAAAAACAACATTTATAAAAAAGGACCATAAAAATATTGGAGTCCTCTTTGTATTGCCCAAAAAATAGGTAATTATGGTGAACAATGAGACATCACAAAAACAAAAAAAAAACAGCTACTAAAATGCATTAGTTAGTTACACTCTCGAATATGTAATTTGAAAATAAATGGATGTTTTTTTTCCAAACCTTTCCACTTTGGATTTATTTTGTGTGCAAAAATACACCTGAAGCTCTGATCGGATTTGTTTAAATGATTGGTACCAAAGGTGTAGGCATGACTTGCGAACATTCAACTATGACCCCCAAAGAGAGAAGCAAAACCATTTACATGAGTACACTAGAAGACAAAACCATTTACATGAGTACACTAGAAGACAAAATCCCAAATAAGGCGAAACTAAAATGCCTCTCTCTGAAGCTAATCAAAGAACTAATAAAAGAAAGGAAAAAAGTGAATGAAATCAACATGAAACATACCAAACCAGGTTGTCAGGTTACGGGTTTGGATTATGATACAGCAGTTTATTTTTTTCTGAGATGATTTGAACTTTTTTCTTGTTGTTGTTGTTGTTGTTGTGGTTCCACCTCTCATTTCTCCTGGGTGATGCTGTAGTGCTTGAAGTTGGATGGCATCACCTATACTCAGAGCTAATTAGAAGCTTCGGCCTGTCTTCCCTGGACCACCAGATAGACTCTGCTGAGGAACACAGATCCAGTGAAACAATTAGGAACATGCACATTTTAAATAGCACCAAACATGACCACATACACTTCACCATAACCTAGCATACTAACAAAACAATACAATAATCTTATAACATTGTTTGCTACTATAGAATGTGTGTAAGACAATGAGGAACATCATCATAAGGTGTAATAGCAATGAAAAACAGACTTACACACAACCACAGGAGACTACAAATGCATTCTACTATAGTGGAGTGATCACAAGCACAGCTATGAGGAGGAACTCATTCTCCCAGAATTCCAGTTGACATCAACTGCATCTAATACTGTTGCTTTCTCTTGCCTCATACACCATCAGAGTTAACAAAGGTTAATTTAGTGTGTTTACATTCTTGTTGTCATTTAGCAGATGCTCTGATCCAGAGCAACTAGGGTTAAGTGCATTGCTCAAGGGCAAATCAACAGATTTTTCATCTAGTTGGCTCAGGGATTCGAACCAGCATCCTTTCAGTTACTGACCCAATGCTCTTAACCGCTATGTTATCTGCCACCATACTGCGTTTAATTATATTAATAACTGGAACATTGGCTATTATCTTCAGATGAGTCCCTGACCAACAACGTCAACCAGAGACAATAGGCATTACACAGACGCTGACATGTCATGGGCTTTACTTTGCACATTGACTTGACTTTAAACGACAGGAGAATAAACCCAATCTTTTGCCATGAATGCAAACCAGAGAAAGCAACAGTACACAGTCAATTTAACCAAGAATATCATTATTGGTGTTCTATTGATGTCGGCCTATAGGATTAATGAAAGATATACAGTAAATCAGGGAGGACAAGTTCCACAACAAAAGCTTCATTATGTATTGTAAAAACATGCAATGTTGTTAATTTGCCATTTGCGCACACATTTAGCATTTTAGACTTAATTCAAAAAGCTTGTTTCTGTATCTGTACAAGTTTGTAGGATGATGATGTGAAATATAGGTTTCCTGTATGCATTTTTACAGAAGAAAGGAAAGGTGAAATTGCAGTTGATGTAACAAAGTAATGAGGTAAATCTAAAGAAACAGATGGGTAAAGACTGCTGAACAATATAAATGGAATATAATACCTCCAATGAGATGGCAACCAACCACCTGTTCAATGGTATCCATTTGTAAAAGCTGTCGCAATCAACGGGCCCTAAAAGTGTACAGTCAGTACCTTTGTCAGTATGCATTTCAGGGGGAAAAAGAGTGAGTACATTGTATCCATTTTGTTCTGCTAGCATGAATGGGTATTCTCTGTTCCTGTTCATCATTTCGATCACTAGAGCAATAGATAATCATCATAAATCTCATGGGTTTTTAATTTTCTTAGGGGGAAGAACCTATTCCTTGTAGCATTTTACAGATTCCAGTGTGCTCTTTCTTACTCAGTGAGAGTGTTTACACTGTTATTCACTGATCTTCAAAACCCCACAACTACTGGAGGTCAATTCCACATGGTGACGGAATGTTCACATCTTCTAAATGATTCAGTTGATTCTAATGATCAGATGGAAGAGAGCTAGAATTGAGTAAAAAGCTACACGGATGATTGAATGATGACATATTGAATGAATCATTAGCACAATAGAGACAAAACAGAAGGAAAGTTTGAGAAGAGTGGGACTAGAGGCAAATTGAAGCACAATTTGTTTTGAAGAGAAGATTTAAACAACAATCCCTCAACACATAGTTGCCAGCCTAGCCAACTACTGCACAAGGGCCTAAGGACCTGTGAGGAACATAAGATTTCACTTTTTACATACATATATATACTCATTCATGCCAACATGAACAATATTCATTAATTCATGCAAAAGCTACTTAGCATTGTCATACAAAATCTCTTATGATGATCAGACTGTTCAGCACACTCTCCCCAGCGTGATCTACTGTATGTTATTGTGCATAATGCCAATCACCCATATTGTCTGTAACCTATAAGTGAACTGGGAAACTGACACAGCATTCTTAGAGTGCAGAAAGAACAAAAAGCCAATTTGTATTTTATTTTAAACTGAGCCGGTTATCTAGCTCCTCATCTGTCTATTGTGTCTAACAAACTAAGGACAAATCGATTTATATACATTTTTCAATGAAACATGCTAAAAAAAGATCTAAAATGTTTAATAGCCATTAGTTTTCTTTGTCATCGTGTTCAATTCAAATCCAAGGGACAAAGGGGACTTGAGCCCAGTCCATTATTGTTTATGTAAGGGATAATCAAATCTATCGAAAATAATGAACGACGTGGAACTGACCGACACGTAGAGCCCCGAGTTGATTATCCATTTTATACCATGGCTATAATTGAACACATTTGTCGATAGACACCAACATCCACTACCAACATCCACTGGTAGTAGCTAGCAATTTTACTAGATAGCTAAAGTAGTTGCTGAGGTAACCAAACAGACTTGCTAACCAAACCATCAGTCCTAGCTTACCATTATGAAAAACGAATTCAACAATATCAATAATGTTTTCAATTCGACTTCTGCTTTAAAAAGCAGCTCAAACATAACATGTAAGAATGAACGATAGCCGTTCAATTCTACCGTGCAAATATGCTGTGCGTTATAGGGAAATAATGCACGCTCTAGAATGCCATTCAAGCCAATAATAAATGTATTTGACAATGCCATGGTATAAGACAGTAACTGTTCTGGCATTGACATCATCGTCTGGTGTCTCTTAAGTCAGTGCTATGACACCAAACTGGGAGATCTTGTGGCAAGTCAAAGTGACTGAAGTCATCCGTTAGGATGTAACATGTCAAGTTCCACCATGTGATTACTTTGGCTGCATGTAACACAGAAAATAATTAAAAGGTGCATTTTAGTTCTGAGTCATTTCCCTTCTTAATGTTGTGGATAGATGCATAATCTGCATGTGCACTGAAGGTGAGAAGGCTACCACGGCGATTCACTGGTTCATTGCACTCTGTTCGATTCATTGAGTCATTTTAAAGTGGATTAGTTTGAACGGAATTTAGTACAACTGAAGTAGAAATTAAAAACACATTTTGACAGCCCTTGTGGGAAACCTACAACTAAAACCAGGATTTTATTTTGTAAAGAAGTATAGCTGCATCAAAAAAATCATATCTCTCTTCACATAATATTGTTATTGAGAAATGTACAAATGCGTGGCCTTATTCTGACTAGCGTTCAGACAGGGAAAATATTTAAATCTTCCCAACAACAGCTTGATCCCATGTGAAATAAGGATCCAAATGAATTCAGAAGCCTGTCCATCTGTATCTGGGTCAGCTAGACTATGGATGCAAACTGCAAAGGTTAAAACAAAAGAACAGAAAACAATGGGCGCAAGCATGCTATTTTAAAAGACAAGGAGATAACATGGTCTCCTGCCCATTTCTACCGCTGTAATCCAATCTAAGTGTTTTTATAGAATTTTCTGCAATTAATCTTGTTCAATGGTTTATGCTTCTTACTGTATGCTTTCATGATTACTGGTTTGCTCTGTCCTCTAGAGTCCTGACGTTTTCTGAGAGGCAGCTCATTTCCAGAGAATTCATCTGATTCTAAAAAACCCAAAACTACACTGAACAAAAATATAAACGCATCATGTCAAGTATTGGTCTCATGTTTCATGAGCTGAAATAAAAGATCCCAGAAATAGTCCATATGCACAAAAAGTTCATTTAGCTAAAATAAATCCACAAATGTTTACATTCCTGTTAGTGAGCGTTTCTCCTTTGCCAAGATAATCCATCCACCTGACAGGTGTGGCATTTCAAGAAGCTGATTAAACAGCAGGATCATTACACAGGTGCACCTTGTGCTGGGGACAATAAAAGGCCACTCTAAAATGTGCAGTTCTGTCACACAACACAATGCCACAGATGTCTCAAGTTTTGCGGGAGCGTGCAATTGGCATGCTGACTGCAGGAATGTACAACAGAGCTGTTGCCAGAGAATTGAATGTTCATTTCTCTACCATAAAGTCATTTTAGAGAATTTGGCAGTACGTCCAGCCATCCTCACAACCGCAGACCACGTATAACCATGCCAGCCCAGGACCTCCACATGAAATGTAATTCAGTAAAATCTTAGAAATTGTTGCATGTTGCGTTTATATTTTTGTTCAGTATACTTCTGACATTTCCACTCTCTGTCTGACACGGGTAAACTAGGAGACACTAACAAGATGGTGACAGTTTGAACAAGTTCACAGTGTTTAAAGAGGCAGGTGACTGGCAGAGAGGGATATGAACACGAAATAATTCAGAAACTTTGGGGGTGCAAAGAGACAGGTCAGTTATAAGATTTAACATTGAGCAAAGTAAATGGTTTGATAGCGTGTGTGTGTAAATTAACTTCAGTCCTTTAGCAAATTCTATAACAAACATGTTCTTTCCTCCTAAATTGAGACCAACAAATATTCAACCAATCAGACATGGCACCCCTGACAACCAATAAGGCAAGTTGCAAAAAGCCAATTCAAATGTTTTTTTCTGCAAAGTGGTGCTTTTGTTGGGATATCATGTGAGTTTTACTTGCTTGATAAAATTACATTAAACTTACACAATTTGGTCACTCCCTCTCATAACATTCTCTTCCTCAATTGTTTTATGCATTGTTTTATTTACTTAAGTCTATTGTTGACAGAATAGTGCAGTGCATTGCCTACTGCTCTGCTTTCTTGTAAAACTAACACATCTATGTATAAGGACAGCAGTCTAATGGGCTAGCTAGACAGACAGGACGGTCAGTGAACAGAGAAGGTGTACTGTACTCACTGCCATGCTGTGGCCAAAGCCGGAGCCAGGCTGGGGGCTAGCAGCACTGATGTAGTTGCCCACATTGGAGTCCTGGCCTCCAGGGCCGTACAGTTCGGCTACAGGCCCAGGGCTGTTGGCACCAGGGAAACCTCCAGGCCGAGGTGGGTTTCCCCCTGCACAGAGAGCACAGCAGGGGCGCAACAGTTCAGTTACACCATGGTGCACCATAGCTGAGAACTTACATGCAGCTAGCTCATTCTAATTCATTCTAGTTTATTCTTCCACAATATATACATTCAAACCTAAGAATACATGACTGGATTCATATGTTTGGCAAAAGGTATATTAATCAATACTATAATTAAACAGAGCACACACATTAGTGAGTAATTGGAAATGCCATTTGAGGCCTGTTTGCATGTTCATCGCATACATTTTGTTGGGGATTGACAAAATATATGTTGCAGGCTTCAGGAGGCAAGAGCAATGAAATAGATGAATCCAGAGTGATATTCTTGAGATTTCTACATGCTAGGTATACTATACAGTGATAACACTCAACCATGCACAATAGAAACCATAAGCAGACCACCAGAGATACTTGGACCATGCCAGTAAGGTTGCAGCTTAAAAGGTTAAGTTATGTATGTTGTGGACAAGAGTTCATTTTAATGAAGTTATTTAGAATATAATTGCTAAGAGGTACCCTATAGTTAAGAGGGCAGCTCAGTTGCTTTGGATTCTATACTCAGGCAGGTATGAAACCAGTTTATGTTTTTTTGATTTGCCTATACATCTAACCTGATTGGACAAAACATTCCAACGTAAACTCAGCAAAAAAAAAGAAACGCCCCTTTTTCAGGACCCTGTCTTTCAAAGATAATTCGTAAAAATCCAAATAACTTCACAGATCTTCATTGTAAAGGGTTTAAACACTGTTTCCCATGCTTGTTCAATTAACCATAAACAATTAATGAACATGCACCTGTGGAATGGTCGTTAAGACACTAACAGCTTACAGACTGTAGGCAATTAAGGTCACAGTTATGAAAACTTAGCACACTATAGCAGCCTTTCTACTGACTCTGAAAAACACCAAAATAAAGATTCCCAGGGTCCCTGCTCATCTGCGTGACCGTGCCTTAGGCATGCTGCAAGGAGGCATGAGGACTGCAGATGTGGCCAGGGCAATAAATTACAATGTCCGTACTGAGAGATGCCTAAGACAGTGCTACAGGGAGACAGGACGGACAGCTGATCGTCCTCACAGTGGCAGACCACGTGTAACAACACCTGCACAGGATCGGTACATCTGAACATCACACCTGCGGAACAGGTACAGGATGGCAACAACAACTGCCCGAGTTAAACCAGGAACGCACAATCCCTCCATCAGTGCTCAGACTGTCCGCAATAGGCTGAGAGAGACTGGACTGAGGGCTTGTAGGCCTGTTGTAAGGCAGATCCTCACCAGACATCACCTGCAACAACGTCGCCTATGGGCACAAACCCACCATTGTTGGACCAGACAGGACTGGCAAAAAGTGTTCTTCACTGACGAGTCGCGGTTTTGTCTCACATGGGGTGATGGTTGGATTTGCATTTATCGTTGAAGGAATGAGCGTTACACCGAGATCAATTTGGAGGTGGAGGGTCCGTCATGGTCTATGGCGGTGTGTCACAGCATCATCGGATTGAGCTTGTTGTCATTGCAGACAATCTCAACACTGTGCTTTACAGGGAAGACATCCTCCTCCCTTATGTGGTACCCTTCCTGCAGGCTCATCCTGACATGACCCTCCAGCATGACAATGCCACCAGCCATACTGCTCGTTCTGTGCATGATTTCCTGCAAGACCATTTCCTGGCCAGCGAAGAGCCCAGATCTCAATCCCATTGAGCACGTCTGGGACCTGTTGGATCGGAGGGTGAGGGCTAGGGCCATTCCCCCCAGAAAGGTCCAGGAACGTGGAGGTGCATTGGTGGAAGAGTGGGGTAACATCTCACAGCAAGAACGGGCAAATCTGGTGCAGTCAATGAGGATGCACAGCAGTACTTAATGGTGGCCACACCAGATACTGACTGTTACTATTACTTTTGATTTTGACCCTTTGTTCAGGGACACATTATTCCATTTATGTTAGTCACATGTCTGTGGAACTTGTTCAGTTTATGTCTCAGTTGTTGAATCTTGTTATGTTCATACAAATATTTACACATGTTAAACCAGTTAAGTCTATAGGGGCGCTATTTCATTATTGGATAAAAAAACGTGCCCGTTTTAAGCGCAATATTTTGTCACAAAAAGATCCTCGACTATGCATAGAATTGACAGCTTTGGAAAGAAAACATTCTAACGTTTCCAGAACTGCAAAGATATTGTCTGTGAGTGCCCCAGAACTCATTCTACAGGCGAAACCAAGATGAAACGTCAAACAGGAAATGAGCAGAATCTCTGAAGCTCTGTTTTCAAATGTCTCCTTATATGGCTGTGAATGCAGCAGGAACGACCATGTGCTTTCTGTCGTTTCATCAAGATGTCTGCAGCATTGTGACGTATTTGTAGGCATATCATTGGAAGATTGACCATAAGAGACTACATTTTCCAAGTGTCCGCCTGGTGTCCTGCGTCGAAATTGGTGCGCAAAAGCCAGGTGCAAGTATTTTTCCATTTGATAGAGAGGAGAAACCAGGCTTCCACGAACGATATATCATCGAAGAGATATGTGAAAAACACCTTGAGGATTGATTCTAAACAACGTTTGCCATGTTTCAGTCGATATTATGGAGTTAATTTGGAAAAAAGTACGCATTTTGAGGACTGAATTTTCGTTTTTTTTTGGTAGCCAAATGTGATGTACAAAACGGAGCTATTTCTAATACACAAATCTTTTTGGAAAAACTGAGCATTTGCTATCTAACTGAGAGTCTCCTCATTGAAAACATCTGAAGTTCTTCAAAGGTGAATTATTTTATTTGAAGGCTTTTCGTGTTTTGTTGAAATGTTGCCTGCTGGATGCTAACGCTAATGCTAACGCTAAATGCTACGCTAAATGCTACGCTAGCTAGCTACTGTTACACAAATTATTGTTTTCCTATGGTTGAGAAGCATATTTTGAAAATCTGAGATGACAGTGCTGTTTACAAAAGGCTAAGCTTGAGAGATGGCATATTTATTTCATTTCATTTGCGATTTTCATGAATAGTTAACGTTGCGTTATGGTAATGAGCTTGAGTCTGTATTCACGATACCGGATCCAGGATGGGGAGATCAGAGAGGTTAAGTTTGAAAATAAATGCAGTTGAGAGTGAGAGGACGTTTATTTTATTTGCTGAGTTTATATATAGACACTTTTTATTGAATTGAATATTGACTATCTACAGTATACCATGGTCATTTGGCCTGGCCATTTTCTGATTTCAGTGAACTGCAGAAAGAGTTCTGATTATGTTTGTCAAAAAATCCTACTCCAGCAAGAAAGCAATGGACACAAGTGTTCTACAGACAGAGGAGATATAAACCCTGGGAAATATACAAACATAAACGTTAATCCACAGGTACACAATGTGGAGATGTAAACGAACCGCTCTGTGTGACCTCCGACCTATGCCCTGTGGCTAGGAGCAAGTCAGACTAATAAAAAGGCCTTTTGAAAACCCAGACACCCAGCGATGGCCAATATAAAACTAAGCCAGAGGGAGAGAAGGCACAGATGTCTTAAAACCCTATAACAGCTACACCACTTCAATATCCTCTGCTGTCAGATTCACATAACCCTCCATCTCACCCCTATTGAGAAACAAACCATGAAAATAAATGCACAAATTCAATTAGGAATGGAGGGGAAAAACCTCTACAGAGCTCTGAGGCTCTGGACTGTGGCATATCTCCTTCACGAGGAGCTGTGGTGCTTGTATACAAATGGACAGTTTCTCTTTTACAGTAGCTATGTGTTTGACGTTTCTATTATAAATATATACACAACGCTAGATTTGAGCTCATGAGGCTAATGGAATCGGTACTGTACAGTGATTCCTTGCATAACACTTCAAAACAAGCTTAAGATGCTATTGAACATGCAAAACACGCACACACCCTTATCAGATGCTATAGTCCTTCAGAAGTTGTGACACATCACTTTCCAAACTTTGTTGTGTTAATTCATCTATACTAACTCTGAGCAGCACAAAACCCCTCCTACAGTGGGGTTCTTCCTAAATGTAAAATGAGAACCTGTCCCAGAGCAGAGGGATCTAATGAGGGTGACACTGCTGCTTAACTGCAGGCCCTTTCCCATGGCTTGCCTCACTTCTCTTATCTGTACAGAACAGCCCCTAATAGGCTTGCTTATTAAGCAATTACTGCTATTTTCAGTTTAAACGGTAATCCTAATTTTTTATAATTGGTGGATTCTATTGAACTGCGCACAGCATCCCCTCTTCATATGAAACAGGATTGATGCTTTTCCTTAAACCCTGGGGCTACACAGGCTCAGCCATTAAGTTTAACAGCAAAACATGAGTTACACTTATTGGGGCTGACTGGTGGCTTAGCGGTGCCCATGCTAATTTAATGAGCCATCCTTTGATTACACAGCATCTTTTAAGACACAGGTGACTCATCTGACACGCACCAACTCCACTCGCTAGGTTATTATTCATGTCACTTTGTACCTCGCTGCTGCTGTGACAAAATGTTTGTTTGGATAGGGGAGCAAGGTGCTGACGCAAATGGAGTTCTATTCCTTCCCGTTTTCCTCTTTTCAGCAACAATAGCATTAACTCTGAAAAGGAAGGTTCAACAAAAAGACAAATCAGGTGAGGCTTGAAGATGTGCCTCGGTGTCTGTGTGAGACTGGGGTGAGTAGATATGAATAAACATGCTCAAGTATATGAGCAACAACAACGCAGTGGGTCAATATGACAGTGTTGTTTTAAGTCTTGGACAACACAAAACTGGGTTTTGTTGTAATCAGGACTTAATAACTGAAGCAGTTTGCATACCATATCTTACTAATGCACACAAGGTCCAACCGAAATTTGGATCTGCTTTTAACCCAACCCCTCCGAAAGACACACATACTGTACATACACATACAGGTTTTGGAGAGGTACAGGGGGCCGCCACACTGAGCACCTAGGGCACAACGACAAGCAATGGCATCTAGGATTTGATACCAGCAACCCTCCAGTTGCCAGCTCACTTCCGACAGATTTTTCCCGTCGGACCCAAACTGGCAACCCTTCAGTTACTGGCTCGCCTCTCTAACCGTTAGGCTACCTGCCACCCTGTAGAGGCAATTTAGGTGGTTTACAATTAACATTTGGAGGAGGTTTACAATTAACATTTGGAGGAGGTTTACAATTAACATTTGGAGGAGGTTTACAATTAATATTTGTAGGAGGTTTACAATTAACATTTGGAGGAGGTTTACAATTAACATTTGGAGGAGGTTTACAATTAACATTGGCCATGAAAGCATTTCTATTCAAACTGGCGGTGGCAATTTCCTGGTGGCTGTGAGCCTGTCTCAGTGGAGAACCAGAGCTCAGCTTCCCCACCTGTACCCATTGGGCATAATTAGAAACCAGAAGGAGCCTTTACTACCTGAGGAGGGCCACAAAACACTTCCTCCTCTACAGCCAAGCGCAGACAAAATAAAATAATCGACACACTATACAATCCCCACATCAAAAGCTGTGCTTTTCAGCACTTTGGCTTTGCATGTTGACCTATATGCACAATGCTGTAGGTGTCTTAGCAAAGCTGTTTGTTCTCCCCCTCTTCTGTACAGCTGTGTGTAATCAGAGCCCATTCATCACCACTCTGTGGATAAATGCAGGAAGTGGTTGCGGGCCTGCAGTCCTGCCATCCCCTGTGAAGCCCTAGGACAGACATCCATCCCAATGAGTCAGGCAGGCAAATCTCCACCCAGACTGGGCCGGCCTCCAAACCAGGAGATCTGTGTAATCTTCGCTGTTAAGCATGAGGCCTAAAGATGTCCTTTCCTGTCCATTGCCAAAGCCAATGAGGCAGGACTAGTGAGGAGTACAGGGACGGACTGCAGGGGGCCTCAACACCTGCCGCTGCCTGCTGGTCACCACTCCTTCACTGGTACAATGGAGTAGGACTCTACAGAGCAGTGACAGCACCATCATTCTGTCTGGATGGGTCGTCATCATCATCAGACATCATTACTGTCTCTATTCTACATGGCCACTTCATCTGAACACAAGGATAGGACCTGGTCAGTAACCAAATTCACTTTATGCAGTCTAGCATACTTTCAGGAATATCATGTATTTCATTGTGAATAACATTGTTTGAGGATTTCAGCTGTGCACATACTGTATACGGAGGATGACTGGTAAACGGAGTGATACAACAAGAACCCTGACAAAGAGGGGCTCCCAGCACTATCTACCGTGGAGCAGGTCAACACCACCAAATCACATCTACAGCTCTCTGCCTGACATCCCCTGAGCTGGGTTCAGAAACAAACACTGCTCACAACCTTTTCCTCTCAACATTGTTTTTCTCAACACTTACTGCTCAAAATATGAGATTAAATTTACTGAAATTTTATCAGGAACAAACCTATGACCAAACAAATAGCTGACCCTGCAAGTTTAGAATGAGGGTAATCAATTGAAATGAAATTGTCATAGCTACGTATTATCTGTAGAGGAAATGGCATAGAAACACCATTGCTTTCCATTGAGTTATAAGATGCAAAACATACAGTTTTCACTATGTTTAGAATACAACCTTGGGGAAAGACAAACAAAATTATAAACGCTTCTGCCAAAAACCAAACACTATCATACTGAAACATACCACTGTTTTAGTGTAATGGTTAAATGATGCATATGACTGTACTAGGATGTAAGGTTACTATAATGTATACACAAATCATGCCTACTGATTGATTGCCTAGTTGTTCACAAAACAATAATGGAGGTGATCATGCTTTCACCACAGGTCCTTTCATTTTCCTTCACTCAATCATTCACATTATGCTCTAACTGACTAACTCTTTCAGTCAGTCAGTCAGCTAGTCAGTCAGTCAGTCAGTCATCCAGTCAGTCAGTCAGTCTCTCATTCAAACGTAGAGATCCAAAAGGTTCAAATGTTCATGTGGATGGAGACATGACAAGTAAATGTTAGCTTTCTCACAGAGGACATTGTAGTCCAGTCCTCTGCCTCCCCTGCTCTGTTACATGCATATGGAGGAAAACACGCATGTCCTCCCCTAGGTGCAAGCAGGGGCATGGAATAATCCTCACAAATAAACAGAAAAAGGTACATTGAAAATCAAAAAGGAGGATAAAACATGCAATGCATTGCTGGCAAAACGTTCATCCTTTTCACGTTTATTTTTTCCATTATAGACAAAGAAAACGTAGACAAAAAAAAAAGCATAGATCATCTGTATGGAGGAAACATCATGAATCAAACTGAACAGTCCAGAAGGTGAATGGGAGAGATGCGCACATACAAACCTGGGCTCTTAAACTGATCCGGGCTGTGCAGGTGCTGGAGGGGGGAGTTGCAGGCGGAGGTGGCATGCTCACTGTGCAGCATCTGAGCCGCCTGGGGCCCCAGGGAGCCATAGTCCGCAAAGGAGCAGGGCGCCCCCCTCTGGTCACTGGGCGCAGAGTAAAACCCGTAATCGGGAAAGCCTGAGAGGTACAGTATAGGGTGGGGAAGGGGAGGGGAAGGGACTCCATCATTGTGGAAAACGTTTGGTTTCATTGTTTCACAGTAGTCAATGTTGTCCAGACTCTTTAGCATGGCATGGTTGGTGTGTGACATTATGACGGGTTCATTTAGCTGAGATACATGGCGTCCTCTCCCTGCTCTCTCTCCCCAGCAGAACCTGCTGCCAGTCTGTGTCTGAGGTGTAGGAGTCTGTCAGCACCAGACTAGTGCATCATCCCTCTAGGGAACCCAACACATTTCAATGGTTGACTGTCTAAGATAACAGGATGATTGACTGGCTATTAACAATCATAAGACAAACAGTGAAGTAGCAGGAATGGCTGCCTCTGAAGCCTAGACACGAATCAGTCTAACCTGATTCCCTCACATTGTCCTGCAATTGACAGAGAGGGGTGATATTGGAGAATTATTACAAATGCAGGTCAATAGAGCTTTATTTGATGACTACAATGCTTACTGGATATACCTGAAGGAAACTCTCATCATGATGACTATAATGCTTACTGGATATACCTGAAGGAAACTCTCATCATGATGACTATAATGCTTACTGGATATACCTGAAGGAAACTCTCATCATGATGACTATAATGCTTACTGGATATACCTGAAGGAAACTCTCATCATGATGACTATAATGCTTACTGGATATACCTGAAGGAAACTCTCATCATGATGACTATAATGCTTACTGGATATACCTGAAGGAAACTCTCATCATGATGACTATAATGCTTACTGGATATACCTGAAGGAAACTCTCATCATGATGACTATAATGCTTACTGGACATACCTGAAGGAAACTCTCATCATGATGACTATAATGCTTACTGGATATACCTGAAGGAAACTCTCATCATGATGACTATAATGCTTACTGGATATACCTGAAGGAAACTCTCATCATTCAACGGGAGGAAAATGTTGAATGCTCACAAATCAATAATTAATTTCAAGCCTCTGGTTTTGAACCACTACAACTGCAGATTGAGGTCTATGCATGTGACATTTTCTCCTGGTTTGATAACAAAGAGACACATTCATGTGTATTGACCATAAATAGAAGGAAAGACTCCAAAACACTCCACAATTAAGCTTGGGCTATTCCAACATACCCTTCTTTTAACACAGATGGAGGATTATCAACGCTTCAGAAATCGTCATTCAGCAACACGACATGCTGACGTTTATTGCTTGTCCTCTTAATCTGAGACAAACTGCTCATATAAAGAGAGCCATTAAAGGCACATGTTGCATCGTGCACCTCCTCAATATGGGGAGTTAATCCACTCAAGAAAAAACTGAGATTGGCGTCAGCGGCTCTTTTCCCGGCGGGTCTCCTCGCCGTGTGTTTGTTTATTTGGGTCTCCAGCTGAAGAGGCGATCAAAGCCGTGTCACACCTAGACCTCCATTATGAGCTTGTTAGCAGCTGCCAAATGAAATCCAAACACAGGCGTGCTCCTTAACCGGCGCTTTAGGGCCCCCCTCGTTTCACCGAGCGCTATGTGGGCTCCATGCCCACTCCTCAAATTATGGGCCCCTAAAATGGCAGGCTTCCCACATTGCTTCCCACTTCCAGTCATGTAAACGGTGACACATGGAAGACAGCTCCATAAGACAATAATCCCCTTTACATCTCTCTTAAGCAGTTGCCATGGAAAATCGATCGGTCTTTATCAATGAGGAAAACTCTGATTTAGAGCGACATTAATGGGACAATGAAGGAAATTATGTGTAAATGGGTCGATGCAGGAACGCAAGAAGAATGTCTGAATGAATGATAATAACCTACTTTCACCTAAATCTTTCTAGCCTGAGACAAGTCTTCCCAAACAAGTCTAGAAATGAGAGAATGTTAAGTACCTGCTGACTCCAGTGGTCTGACAGAGCTGTCTCCTCTCAGTGTGATACAGACAGGATATGAAAGGACATGAGACCAAGAGACAGGTGCTGAGTCACTGCCCTCAACCCACAGTCCTCAGTCTGTCTATGTATCTCAGTCCTGGAGGCTGCTGTCTGTCTGTCTGTGCCTTTATCTTACACATGGTTGTTCAGCATTCTGCACGTGTACCACCGTCATTAAACCCAGCTGCATCTTCTCTGTACCCTACGCCGTCACCATGCCACTAACCACAGAGCCTGTCCTCCCAGGCAGGGGCGGTCACTCACACACAGCAATGACCTGGATGACACTCCCTCTGCAGTACGGGGATGAGGACTCAGTGAGGATGGGCCAGGTTGAATTATGGACGAGGGCATTTCAGAGGGTCACTGCTTTTTTTCTCTAAAGAATGTACTCTCTTCCGGGAGTGGAGAAGAGGGATAAGGGAGCAAATTTCCTGAGCGTTCCACCTCCTTATCTTCACCCCCGCCCCCCAATCCCTCCTTTCTTCTGCCTGTGCTATGGAAAGCTGCCTTGAGGCAACATTCACGGAAATATGCATTCAGCCAGCTTTAATCGTAAGGAGACCAAGAAGAGAGAAACTAGGGACACTGGCGTTTAATCTGTTTGTGACATCCACGCTAATAGGTGGCCGTCCTTGAGTTTCCGAGGTGCTTTTTCCATGCTCACCTCTAATTAGACAAGCTTCCTCTGCTTCCTCTCCTCTTCCTAATTAGATTTTTAACAACAAACAAGCAGCAACCTTTACAAAGGCCTTGCCACAATCTCCCCCGTTAGTTAAACGGCTGAGAGGCGCTGGGCTAAGGGAGGGGAGAGGGGAGGGAAGCCATGCCAACCGTGCCACATCCTCATGGTACTGGCTGTCAGGCCCCCGACAATGGCAGCTTCCTGTTACAATCTGCATAAATCCGCCAATTCTACGATAGCAGGAACGACAGGACACAAAGACGACATCAACACACACAACAAATACACATGGCGGCTTTGTTTGCGCTGACACGGACAATTAGCCCTCAGCTGCCGGCAAGGTCTTATCTAATAAAGCCAGGCAAAATTACTTTTATTGTTCAGGTAGATTGCTTCTAATGATAGTGCCATCTGTGGGACAGCATATGAATAAAATGAGTCTGAAAATGCTTCCTTCTATGGATCAAAGCCTGAAAAGCACACATCTGGGAGAGGCCGAATAGCTTGATTATCTTCCCCAACTATTTTGATTTTCACAGCATACAAATGTTTTAAGCAACTTTCACTTGGGCGAAGGTGCGGAACAGAATGAGAGCGAAGAAAAGTCTCTGAGCACCAAAGAAATAATGGCTTTCCTGAGATCCACCTAAACAGACATATGTTCTTTATCAAGCTGTTAGAGATACACTAGCACATTGATGTTGGGGGATGGAGGGGGCTTGTATATGTGTGTATGCATACAATGTGTGTAGTTTAGGTGAATCCCAGTGGTGCTTTAGAATATAGCTCATTATAAACTGCTCTACTGTATTTTTACATTACAGGAACATCTGTCTCTATCAATACAACTACCACAAATGAATACACCACCATGGAATATCATATGACACAATGACTTTTCCTTAGAATACAAGACAATACTCTCTGAGCTCTTTCACATGCAAGGAGCATCCACATGATTACCTATAAACTTCCTCTGTTTTTGGCTGTCGATAATAAATGCATTGTGGCTATCAGTACTCACCAGGGCAGAACATAAAACATAACATTCTGATTGAGGTGACTGAGGACAGAAACGGTGCCATAAAACAATGCTTTGCAGACAGCCGCAGCACCATGTGTCCTGTCGTTCCTTCTGCAATAACAGTCTGTGACTATTCAACTGAGCAGGACACTATGTGCAGTGTAAGATGTCTTCCTTTGCTCTTTCATGGTCAAGTTTAGGTGGATGCACTACCACACTATACTGAGGAGATTTAACTAGGCATGCAGTCTGTGGAAGGGACACACACACAGATCATCTCTGTAGTGTGATGGGGCAGTAGGCTGTAGTAGGTCCCCACAGCTGCATCACTGATCTGTTATGAGCCTGAGACAATCCCATTATTAATATTCACACCATCTAACCGGAACAATGGCCCCTTCTTTGGACTTGATTTCCCCCCCCCCCCTTCTGGTCTAATTGGATGTAATTACTCATCTACAAAACAAATGAGCAGGTTGAGGTTGCCTTGGAGACCAGATCAGGAGGCCCAGCAGTGCGAATCATTCGCCGAGCTCCATTTATACTGATAATTATCCCCCCCTCTAATTTTCTCTCTCTCTCTCTCTCTCTCCCTTTGCCCACTGGCCAGAGGCTGCTGGGGATGGGGGTGGTCAGCTCTCATCGGCCAGCTAAGAGCTCCACAGTTCAATGCTGGAGAGGCTGCTTCTCTCATAGCATACTGCCATCACGAAGATGGCTTTCTTCAAGTGGATAAATGCTCCTCTCTCATTTCCACTTTGCCAGATGACTGCCTCTAAGGAAGGATTGCAAACCACTGCCTTGAAAGTATTGCTACTCTGCTCCTCTCTATGAAAAAACAGACAAAGAACCCTATCATGTTCGTGCTAAAATACAGGGCATATTCCTCTCCACTTTACCACTTTAGAGAGAGGACAAGATGTTTAAGAGTGCACCAGTGTTCTCTAACAAAAATCTGTTTATCCCGACACTGAAGCTTCAATTCCCCAAAATACACACAGACATACTCACACAAATATTAATACACAAACACCCAGGCACGCACAGACCGTCACAAGCACACGCACACACACTCACAGGCACACACACATAGTCACAGGCACACACACACACAAACACCTAGAGCGACATTTGCTCCCAATCATCCCTCTCTCCCATGCCCCCTCTCAAGTCCCTGGTGGCCATCCGCACACGTCACTCTGCGGAGGATGTCAATAAACCTGTCATACGGCTTCCCAAATTAGCTTTGAATTTCACAGCGACTGTAATTAGCTACTCCATTTCCACCTATGCCATTTCTCTGTGCTGCCGAGAGTAGCTTTCACTTTCCATTTGAAATAGCATTTTCTGACTGAATGAGTGACTAATTAACAGCACTAGACCCCCTTATCAAAAAGCCCCGACATTTCATAAATAATACATATTTAATATCTTGTCATTTTGTGCTTAGAAAGGCTTGGCTAATGAAGTTTAACAGATGATATATTTCTGCATTTACTACCCCATAACCAGGCCTTTATTCTTCTTTTAGACTTTCATTCTTTCTCTCTTTCTTCCCTTTTCAATCGTTTTTGAAACACAGAGAGCTTCCAGGGGTGCATCATCGAAGGGAAAGAAAATGTTCAAAATAACATAAAAGAGAATGTTTTCTGACAGTAAATCACAGGTGTCTAACCAGCCGTGTGACAACGTGATGCGTGACGTAGGCTATTTCCCCTCCTGCAGGTGTGTCAGGAGGGCTATGGAGCACAACAACAGAACACTATGGAACACTAGGACAATTCAGATCCTGTGCTGTCCTTGTAATAACACAACCTACAACCATTTGACAAGAGTTTTGATTTGTGTTTATGAGTGACTAATGGTTTATAAGGTAAAGCTATAAGTCTTTAAATGATATTCACGCAAAAGATTTTCTGACTTCCACTAGAAACCAAAGTGAGTGAGGCCATGGCTCCAGCCTGAAGCCCATTGGAGAGGCACAGCATGGACCAAATCCCAGGGCATTCTCTTCTGTGACCCCTGAACATCTGCCAGCCACAGCTGTGTGAGCCACTGCACTGTAGGACGGGAGCTGGGGAGAGAGGGACAGGAACTCCTCACCCTCCCCACATGTCACATCTTCTCTCTGGGCCCCAGTCAAACCCGGAGTATACCACTGTCACATGGATTGGTTTGGCATGCTCGTACCCAGGACATGTGATGCTCTTCTGGGCTCGTCGCTGAGCTAAGCGGAGCAGCATCTGGGACAAACGGACGGACCTGAGCACCCATGGGGACTGGGGATCCAGATTAATTTAGCCCGATGAACACAGCCAATCCCAGACTCCTCTGGGGCACTTCCCAGGATCACAGAGCTTGTTGGGAGGAAACGGATAATGATCTCAGATAATGTGGCAAATGTGCCAAAATATTTCCCTCTCCAAGCAAGCTGTGGGTTCCTCAGTAGAAAACAAAAACAGCCAGGGTTCAGTGGAGGAGAATACTGAAATCTACATCTACATGAGAACCTCTTGTTTCTCTCTAAGGCAGAATATAACCATAGGCTAACTGTTTCCTAGGGGATATCAATCACATGGTATAAATGATCAAACCAAACATAGATAGATAACATACCATTTATTAAATTTATGTCAATGATGTCATTACAGATTCATGTCAACATGTTGCAGAACGTACAAGTTGTATGTTGAAAACAACACATCCCTTGTTCCAAAAGCAGGGACATGTTAAGTACTATTTCACTGTTTAAATCCCTCTGTGGGGATAACACTGCCAAGCGCTGTTTTAAAAGCACAATTATTTGTGAAATAGAAATATTACTACCAAAGCATTAAACTGTGCTCTGTGTAGTGGGAAAGGTCACATTAAAGCATGGCCTCAGTGTTCCCCAGGTCTCTGAGGTCACTGGGGCACTGAGGATAAAGACAGAATTGATTGGCCATAGAAAAGGCCCTGAGAGATGTGCTTATTACAGAAATAATAATGGACGGAACTGAAGCCACGTTAACCTTCAGCACAATGCACTTATTGTGTATCAAGGGACCGCTGGCCAGGAGAACTGGACATGTAAGGAGCCTCTTTAGCTGACGAGACTGATCCGCTCCCACTGAGTTAGCATCTTACTGACATCCACTAACTCACGGGGGAAGGAGGATGGGACAGGGAGAAGGAGAGGGAAAAAGAGGAGGAGAAAGAGGGAAGGGGCGCAGAGGGCGGTGAAGAAAATGAGAGAGAGAGCAAGGCATAGAGAGAGAATTAAAGGCAAAGAGGTAGAGTAAGCAAAACAGAAAGAAGAGAAAAGATCAAAAGAACATCCCCGGCCCTCATGAGCTCGGCTGCAGAAATTCCTTGGCGATCGATGCAGGTTTACAGACGTTGCAGAGGCCTTGAGAAGAGAATAGGCCATCTCATCTCCAAGACTCTGAAACATCCCACTCATTTCCGCTTCACATAATAAGAGCTCATTCCTCTGGAAGGAGCTGAAAGGGCCTGAATGAGAGACTGAGAGCGGCAGAAATATCTCTGAATGTGACAGAGGGACACACTCAGAGGGGAGGGGAGATCAGAGGGGACGGAGGAGGGGAGATCAGAGGGGACGGAGGAGGGGAGATCAGAGGGGACGGAGGTGGTGGGTAACAAATGGTCTAAACCCCAGGCTGACATGTCAATCAAGCAGCTCCTCAGGTAGACAGACAGATGTGGAGTCAGATTGAGTGAGGCAGGCACGTTGACCAGTCCAAGAGGGAGAGGACAGACTGGCCTCCAGTGGAGAAGGGCCCTGGGTGAGGTGGCAATGGAACGCAGACCGTGGGGGAAAGAGCAGAAACGCTGTCAATGGTGGCCGTTCAAAAAAACCTGATCTAACAAAGTGGATATTTATGAATTCCGTCATCATTTATGTGATGTTGTAACAGGCTCACAATGTGGTTACTAAAATACTAAGATTTGGAACTACAGTTGAAGTCGGAAGTTTACATACACTTAGGTTGGAGTCACTAAAACCTGTTTTTCAACCACTCCACAAATGTCTTGCTAACAAACTATAGTTTTGGCAAGTCGGTTAGGACATCTACTTTGTGTATGACACAAGTAATTTTTCCAACAATTGTTTACAGACAGATTATTTCACTTATCACAATTCCAGTGGGTCAGAAGTTTACATACACTAAAATTCCATAAAATTATGTCTTGGCTTTAGTAGCTTCTGATAGGCTAATCGATATAATTTGAGTCAACTGGAGGTGTACCTGGGGATGTATTTGACATCATGGGAAAATCAAAAGAAATCAGCCAAGATCTCATAAAAACAATTATAGACCTCCACACGTATAGTTCATCCTTGGGAGCAATTTCCAAATGCCTTAACCTCTTTGATCTCTAGGGGCGCTATTTCATTTTTGGATAAAAAACGTTCCCGTTTTAAGCGCGATATTTTGTCACGAAAAGATGCTCGACTATGCATATTCTTGACAGTTTTTGAAAGAAAACACTCTGCAAAGATATTGTCTGTAAGTGCCCCAGAACTCATTCTACAGGCGAAACCAAGATGATGCATCAACCAGGAAATGAGCAGAATTTCTGAAGCTCTGTTTTCCATTGTCTCCTTATATGGCTGTGATTGCGCAAGGAATGAGCCTACACTTTCTGTCGTTCCCCCAAAGTGTTAGCAGCATTGTGACGTATTTGTAGGCATATCATTGGAAGATTGACCATAAGAGACTACATTTTCCAAGTGTCCGCCTGGTGTCCCTGCTTCGAAATTGGAGCGTAAAGCCAGGTGCAATTATTTTTCCATTTGAGAGCAAGGAGAAACCAGGCTTCCACGAAGGATATATCATTGAAGAGATATGTGGAAAAACACCTTGAGGATTGATTCTAAACCACGTTTGCCATGTTTCAGTCGATATTATGGAGTTAATT